>NW_025956184.1:0-58719 GCF_023159225.1 Perognathus longimembris pacificus | reverse complement strand
TAGCTTTTTTCTCTGTTCCCTCACCACAATACAGATTCTTTTGGGAGTTACCAGTACAGTAACCATACCAGGAAGTACTTAATTTATTAAGCTACTGCTTTTCTTAATCTCAGTGGATATATTTACTGATAAACAGCTACCTACGCAGCATGTTCATGTCGTTCCTAAATGAGCTTTTATCTCTCTCTCCTCACCACAAATCAGATTCTTCTGAGGAGTTCCCAGTACATTATGCTTTCGACTGTGTAATTACCTTAACAAGCTCCAGCTGTTTCTATTCTCAGAAGGTTTACTCCCTGATATACAGCTGCCTACCCCCTTCGTAAGTGCAGGTCTTAAATGAGCTTTTTTCTCTGTTCCCTCACCACAATCCAGATTTTTTTGGGGGAGGTACCAGTACAGTAACCATACCAGGAAGTACTTATTTATTAAACTACTGCTTTTGTTAATCTCAGTGGAGATATTTACTGATAAACAGCTACCTACGCTGCATGTTCATGTCGTTCTTAAATGAGCTTTTATGTCTCTCCCCTCACCACAAATCAGATTCTTCTGAGGGGTTCCCAGTACATTTTCCTTTCCCCTGTGTAATTACCTTAACAAGCTCCAGCTGTTTTTATTCCCAGAAGGGATACTCCCTGATATACAGCTGCCTACCCCCTTCGTAAGTGCAGGTCCTAAATGAGTTTTTTCCGCTGTTCCCTCACCACAATCCAGATTCTTTTGGGAGTTACCAGTACAGTATCAATACCAGGAAGTACTTAATTTATTAAGCTACTGCTGTTCTTAATCTCAGTGGAGATATTTACTGATAAACAGCTACCTACGCAGCATTTTCATGTCGTTCCTAAATGAGCTTTTATCTCTCTCCACTCACCACAAATCAGATTCTTCTGAGGAGTTCCCAGTACATTATCCTTTCCTCTGTGTAATTACCTTAACAAGCTCCAGCTGTTTTTATTCTCAGAAAGTTTAATCCCTGATATACAGCTGCCTACCCCATTCATAATTGCAGGTCCTAAATGAACTTTTTCCGCTGTTCCCTCACCACAATCCAGATTCTTTTGGAGAGTTACCAGTACAGTAACCATACCAGGAAGTACTTGATTTATTAAGCTACTGCTGTTCTTAATCTCAGTGGAGATATTTACTGATAAACAGCTACCTACGCAGCATGTTCATTTCGTTCCTAAATGAGCTTTTATCTCTCTGCCCTCACCACAAATCAGATTCTTCTGAGGAGTTCCCAGTACATTATCCTTTCCCCTGTGTAATTACCTTAACAAGCTCTAGCTGTTTTTATTCTCAGAAGGTTTACTTCCTGATATACAGCTGCCTACCCCCTTCGTAATTGCAGGTCCTAAATGAGCATTTTCCGCTGTTCCCTCACCACAATCCAGATTCTTTTGGGGATTTACCAGTACAATAAAAATACCAGGAAGTACTTACTTTATTAAGCTACTGCTGTTCTTAATCTCAGTGGAGATATTTACTGATAAACAGCCACCTACGCAGCATGTTCATGTCGTTCCTAAATGAGCTTTTATCTCTCTCCCCTCACCACAAATCAGATTCTTCTGAGGAGTTCGCAGTACATTATCCTTTCCCCTGTGTAATTACCTTAACAAGCTCCAGCTGTTTTTATTCTCAAAAGGTTTACTCCCTGATATACAGCTGCCTACCCCCTTCATAAGTGAAGGACCTAAATGAGCTTTTTCCTCTGTTCCCTCACCACAATCCTGATCCTTTTGGGAGTTACCAGTACAGTAACCATACCAGGAATTACTTAACAAGCTCCAGCTGTATTTATTCTCAGAAGGTTTACTCCCTGATATACAACTGCCTACCCACTTCTTAAGTACAGGTACTAAATGAGCTTTTTTCTCGGTTCCCTCACCAAAATCCAGATTCTTTTGGGGAGTTACCAGTACAGTATCCATACCAGGAAGTACTTAATTTATTATGCTACTGCTTTTCTTAATCTCAGTGGAGATATTTACTGATAAAAGATACCTACGCAGCATGTTCATGTCGTTCCTAAATGAGCTTTTATCTCTCTCCCCTCACCACAAATCAGATTCTTCTGAGGAGTGCCCAGTACATTATCCTTTCCCCTGTGTAATTACCTTAACAAGCTCCAGCTGTTTTTATTCTCAGAAGGTTTACTCCCTGATATACAGCTGCCTACCCCCTTCGACAGTGCAGGTCCTAAATGAGCTTTTTTCTCTGTTCCCTCACCACAATCCAGATTCTTTTGGGGAGTTACCAGTACAGTAACCATACCAGGAAGTACTTAATTTATTAAGCTACTGCTTTTCTTAATCTCAGTGGAGATATTTACTGATAAACAGCTACCTACGCAGCATGTTCATG
This sequence comes from Perognathus longimembris pacificus, assembly GCF_023159225.1. Classification (NCBI taxonomy): domain Eukaryota; kingdom Metazoa; phylum Chordata; class Mammalia; order Rodentia; family Heteromyidae; genus Perognathus; species Perognathus longimembris. The sequence continues at coordinate 56,346 of NW_025956184.1, read as the reverse complement.
TCGTTCCTAAATGAGCTTTTATCTCTCTCCCCTCACCACAAATCAGATTCTTCTGTGGATTTCCCAGTACATTATCCTTTCCCCTGTGTAATTACCTTAACAAGCTCCAACTGTTTTTATTCTCAGAAGGTTTACTCCGTGATATACAGCTGCGTACCCCTTCGTAAGTGCAGGTCCTAAATGAGCTTTTTTCTCTGTTCCCTCACCATAATCCAGATTCTTTTCGGGAGTTACCAGTACAGTAACCATACCAGGAAGAACTTAATTTATTAAGCTACTGCTTTTCTTAATCTCAGTGGAGATATTTACTGATAAAGAGCTACCTACGCAGCATGTTCATGTCGTTCTTAAATGAGCTTTTATCTCTCTCCCCTCACCACAAATCAGATTCTTCTGAGGAGTTCCCAGTACATTATCCTTTCCCCTGTGTAATTACCTTAACAAGCTCCAGCTGTTTTTATTCTCAGAAGGTTTACTCCCTGATATATAGCTGCCTACCGCCTTCGAAAGTGCAGGTCCTAAATGAGCTTTTTTCTCTGTTCCCTCACCACAATCCAGATTCTTTTGGGGAGTTACCAGTACAGTAACCATACCAGGAAGTACTTAATTTATTAAGCTACTGCTTTTCTTAATCTCAGTGGAGGTATTTACTGATAAACAGCTACCTACGCAGCATGTTCATGTCGTACCTAAATGAGCTTTTATCTCTCTCCCCTCACCACAAATCAGATTCTTCTGAGGAGTTCCCAGTACATTATCCTTTCCCCTGTGTAATTACCTTAACAAGCTCCAGCTGTTTTTATTCTCAGAAGCGATACTCCCTGATATACAGCTGCCTACTCCCTTCGTAAGTGCAGGTCCTAAATGAGCTTTTTCCTCTGTTCCCTCACCACAATCCAGATTCTTTTGGGGAGTTACCAGTACAGTAACCATACCAGGAAGTACTTAATTTATTAAGCTACTGCTTTTCTTAATCTCAGTGGAGATATTTACTGATAAACAGCTACCTACGCAGCATGTTCATGTCATTCCTAAATGAGCTTTTGTCTCTCTCCCCTCACCACAAATCAGATTCTTCTGAGGAGTTTCCAGTACATTATCCTTTCCCCTGTGTAATTACCTTAACAAGCTCCAGCTGTTTTTATTCTCAGAAGGTTTACTCCCTGGTATACGGCGGCCTAACCCCTTCGTAAGTGCAGGTCCTAAATGAGCTTTTTTCTCTGTTCCCTCACCACAATCCAGATTCTTTTGGGGAGATACAGTACAGTAACCATACCAGGAAGTACTTAATTTATTAAGATACTGCTTTTCTTAATCTCAGTGGAGATATTTACTGATAAACAGCTATGTATGCAGCATGTTCATGTCGTTCCTAAATGAGCTTTTTCTCTCTCCCCATACCAAAATCAGATTCTTCTGAGGAATTCCCAGTACATTATCCTGTCCCCTGTGTAATTACCTTAACAAGCTCCAGCTGCTTTTATTCTCAGAATGTTTACTCCCTGATAAACAGCTGACTACCCCCTTCGTAAGTACAGGTCCTAAATGAGCTTTATTCTCTGTTCCCTCACCACAATCCAGATTCTTTTGGGGAGTTACCAGTACAGTAACCATACCAGGAAGTACTTAATTTATTAACCTACTGCTTTTCTTAATCTCAGTGGAGATATTTACTGATAAACAGCTACCTACGCAGCATGTTCATGTCGTTCCTAAATGAGCTTTTTTCTCTGTTCCCTCACCACAATCCAGATTCTTTTTGGGAGTTACCAGTACAGTAACCATACCAGGAAGTACTTAATTTATTAAGCTACTGCTTTTCTTAATCTCAGTGGAGATATTTACTTATATCAGCTACCTACGCAGCATGTTCATGTCGTTCCTAAATGAGCTTTTATCTCTCTCCCCTCACCACAAATAAGATTCTTCTGAGGAGTTCCCAGTACATTATCCTTTCCCCTGTGTAATTACCTTAACAAGCTCCAGCTGTTTTTAATCTCAGAAGGTTTACTCCCTGATATACAACTGCCTACCCCCTTCGTAAGTGCAAGTCCTAAATGAGCTTTTTTCTCTGTTCCCTCACCACAATCCAGATTCTTTTGGGGAGTTACCAGTACAGTAACCATACCAGGAAGTACTTAATTTATTAAGCTTCTGCTTTTCTTAATCTCAGTGGAGATATTTACAGATAAACAGCTACCTACGCAGCATGTTCATGTCGTTCCTAAATGAGCTTTTATCTCTCTCCCGTCACCACAAATATGATTCTTCTGAGGAGTTCCCAGTACATTATCCTGTCCCCTGTGTAATTACCTTAACAAGCTCCAGCTGTTTTTATTCTCAGAATTTGTACTTCCTGATAAACAGCTGCCTACCCCCTTCGTAAGTGCAGTTCCAAAATGAGCTTTTTTCTCTGTTCCCTCACCACAATCCAGATTCTTTGGGGAGTTACCACTACAGTAACCATACCAGGAAGTACTTAATTTATTAAGGTACTGATTTTCTAAATCTCAGTGGATTTATTTACTGATAAACAGCTACCTACGCATCATGTACATGTCGTTCTTAAATGAGCTTTTATGTCTCTCCCCTCCCCACAAATCAGATTCTTCTGAAGAGTTCCCAGTACATTATCCTTTCCCCTGTGTAATTACCTTAACAATTTCCAGCTGTTTTTATTCTCAGAAGGTTTACTCCCTGATATACAGCTGCCTACACCCTTCGTAAGTGCAGGTCCTAAATGAGCTTTATTCTCTGTTCCCTCACCACAATCCAGATTCTTTTGGGGAGTTACCAGTACAGTAATCATACCAGGAAGTACTTAATTTATTAACCTACTGCTTTTCTTAATCTCAGTGGAGATATTTACTGATAAACAGCTACCCACGCAGCATGTTCATGTCGTTCCTAAATGAGCTTTTTTCTCTGTTCCCTCACCACAATCCAGATTCTTTTGGGGAGTTACCAGTTCAGATACCATACCAGGAAGTACTTAATTTATTAAGCTACTGCCTTTCTTAATCTCAGTGGAGATATTTACTGATAAACAGCTACCTAGGCAGCATGTTCATGTCGTTCCAAAATAGCTTTTATCTCTCTCCCCTCACCACAAATCAGATTGTTCTGAGGAGTTCCCAGTACATCATCCTTCCCTGTGTAAGTACCTTAACAAGCTCCAGCTGTTTTTATTCTCAGAATGTTTACTCCCTGATATACAGCTGCCTACCCCCTTCGTAAGTGCAGGTCCTAAATGAACTTTTTTCTCTGTTCCCTAACCACAATCCAGATTCATTTGGGGAGTTACCAGTACAGTTTCCATACCAGGAAGTACTTAATTTATTAAGCTACTGCTTCTCTTAATCTCAGTGGAGATATTTACTGATGAACAGCTACGTACGCAGCATGTTCATGTCGTTCCTAAATGAGCTTTTATCTCTCTCCCCTCACCACAAATCAGATTCTTCTGAGGAGTTCCCATTACATTATCCTTTCCCCTGTGTAATTACCTTAACAAGCTCCAGCTGTTTTTATTCTCAGAAGGTTTACTCCCTGATACACAGCTGCCTACCCCCTTCGTAATGCAGGTCCTAAATGAGATTTTTTCTCTGTTCCCTCACCACAATCCAGATTCTTTTGGGGAATTACCAGTACAGTAACCATACCAGGAAGTACTTAATTTATTAAGCTACTGCTTTTCTTAATCTCAGTGGAGATATTTACTGATAAACAGCTACCTACGCAGCATGTTCATGTTGTTCCTAAATGAGCTTTTATCTCTCTCCCCTCACCACAAATCAGATTCTTCTGAGGAGTTCCCAGTACATTATCCTTTCCCCTGTGTAATTACCTTAACAAGCTCCAGCTGTTTTTATTCTCAGAAGCGATACTCCCTGATATACAGCTGCCTACCCCGTTCGTAATTGCAGGTCCTACATGAGCTTTTATTCTCTGTTCCCTCACCACAATCCAGATTCTTTTGGGGAGTTACCAGTACAGTAACCATACCAGGAAGTACTTAATTTATTAAGCTACTGCTTTTCTTAATCTCAGTGTAGATATTTACTGATAAACAGCTACCTAAGCAGCATGTTCATGTCGTTCCTAAATGAGCTTTTATCTCTCTCCCCTCACCACAAATCAGATGCTTCTGAATAGTTCCCAGTACATTATCCTTTCCCCTGTGTAATTACCTTATCAAGCTCCAGCTGTTTTTATTCTCAGAAGGTTTACTCCCTGATATACAGCTGCCTACCCCCTTCGTAAGTGCAGGTCCTAAATGAGCTTTTTTCTCTCTTCCCTCACCACAATCCAGATTCTTTTGGGGAGTTACCAGTACAGTAACCATACCAGGAAGTACTTAATTTATTAAGCTACTGCCTTTCTTAATCTCAGTGGAGATATTTACTGATAAACAGCTACCTACGCAGCATGTTCATGTCGTTCCAAAATAGCTTTTATCTCTCTCCCCTCACCACAAATCAGATTGTTCTGAGGAGTTCCCAGTACATCATCCTTCCCCTGTGTAAGTACCTTAACAAGCTCCAGCTGTTTTTATTCTCAGAAGGTTTACTCCCTGATATACAGCTGCCTACCCCCTTCGTAAGTGCAGGTCCTAAATGAGCTTTTTCCTCTGTTCCCTCACCAAAATCCAGATTGTTTTGGGGAGTTACCAGTACAGTAACCATACCAGGAAGTACTTAATTTATTAAGCTACTGCTTTTCCTAATCTCAGTGGAGATATTTACTGATAAACAGCTACCTACGCAGCATGTTCATGTCGTTCCTAAATGAGCTTTTTTCTCTCTTCCCTCACCACAATCCAGATTCTTGTGGGGAGTTACCAGTACAGTGTCCATACCAGGAAGTACTTAATTTATTAAGCTACTGCTTTTCTTAATCTCAGTGGAGATATTTACTGATAAACAGCTACCTACGCAGCATGTTCATGTCGTTCCTAAATGAGCTTATATCTCTATCCCCTCATCACAAATCAGATTCTTCTGAGGAGTTCAAGGTACATTATCCTTTCCCCTGTGTAATTACCTTAACAAGCTCCAGCTGTTTTTATTCTCAGAATGTATACTCCCTGATATACCGCTGCCTACCCTTCGTAAGTGCAGGTCCTAAATGAGCTTTTTTCTCTGTTACCTCACCACAATCCAGATTCTTTTGGGGAGTTATCAGTACAGTAACCATACCAGGAAGTACTTAATTTATTAAGCTACTGCTTTTCTTAATCTCAGTGGAGATATTTACTGATAACAGCTACCTACGCAGCATGTTCATGTCGTTCCTAAATGAGCTTTTATCTCTCTCCCCTCACCACAAATCAGATTGTTCTGAGAGTTCCCAGTACTTTATCCTTTCCCCTGTGTAATTACCTTAACAAGCTCCAGCTGTTTTTATTCTCAGAAGGTTTACTCCCTGATATACAGCTGCCTACCCCCTTCGTAAGTGCAGGTCCTAAATGAGCTTTTTTCTCTGTTCCCTAACCACAATCCAGATTCATTTGGGGAGTTACCAGTACAGTTTCCATACCAGGAAGTACTTAATTTATTAAGCTACTGCTTCTCTTAATCTCAGTGGAGATATTTACTGATAAACAGCTACGTACGCAGCATGTTCATGTCGTTCCTAAATGAGCTTTTATCTCTCTCCCCTCACCACAAATCAGATTCTTCTGAGGAGTTCCCATTACATTATCCTTTCCCCTGTGTAATTACCTTAACAAGCTCCAGCTGTTTTTATTCTCAGAAGGTTTACTCCCTGATACACAGCTGCCTACCCCCTTCGTAATGCAGGTCCTAAATGAGCTTTTTTCTCTGTTCCCTCACCACAATCCAGATTCTTTTGGGGAATTACCAGTACAGTAACCATACCAGGAAGTACTTAATTTATTAAGCTACTGCTTTTCTTAATCTCAGTGGAGATATTTACTGATAAACAGCTACCTACGCAGCATGTTCATGTTGTTCCTAAATGAGCTTTTATCTCTCTCCCCTCACCACAAATCAGATTCTTCTGAGGAGTTCCCAGTACATTTTCCTTTCCCCTGTGTAATTACCTTAACAAGCTCCAGCTGTTTTTATTCTCAGAAGTTTTACTCCCTGATATACAGCTGCCTACACCCTTCGTAAGTGCAGGTCCTAAATGAGCTTTTTTCTCTGTTCCCTCACCACAATCCAGATTCTTTTGGGGAGTTACCAGTACAGTAACCATACCAGGAAGTACTTAATTTATTAAGCTACTGCTTTTCTTAATCTCAGTGGAGATATTTACTGATAAACAGCTACCTACGCAGCATGTTCATGTCGTTCCTAAATGAGCTTTTATCTCTCTCCCCTCACCACAAATCAGATTCTTCTGAGGAGTTCCCAGTACATTATCCTTTCCCCTGTGTAATTACCTTAACAAGCTCCAGCTGTTTTTATTCTCAGAAGGTTTACTCCCTGATATACAGCTGCCTACCCCCTTCGTAAGTGCAGGTCCTAAATGAGCCTTTTTCTCTGTTCCCTCACCACAATCCAGATTCTTTTGGGGAGTTACCAGTACAGTAACCATACCCAGAAGTACTTAATTTATTAAGCTACTGCTTTTCTTAATCTCAGTGGAGATATTTACTGATAAACAACTACCTACGCAGCATGTTCATGTCGTTTCTAAATGAGCTTTTATCTCTCTCCCCTCACCACAAATCAGATTCTTCTGAGGAGTTCCCAGTACATTATCCTTTCCCCTGTGAAATTACCTTAACAAGCTCCAGCTGTTTTTATTCTCAGAAGGTTTACTCCCTGATATACACCTGCCTACCCCTTTCGTAAGTGCAGGTCCTAAATGAGCTTTTTCTCTGTTCCCTCACCACAATCCAGATTCCTTTGGGGAGTTACCAGTACAGTAACCATACCAGGAAGTACTTAATTTATTTAGCTACTGCTTTTCTTAATCTCAGTGGAGATATTTACTGATAAACCGCTACCTACGCAGCATGTTCATGTCGTTCCTAAATGAGCTTTTACCTCTCTCCCCTCACCACAAATCAGATTCTTCTGAGGAGTTCCCAGTACATTATCCTTTCCCCTGTGTAATTACCTTAACAAGCTCCAGCTGTTTTTATTCTCAGAAGGTTTACTCCCTGATATACAACTGCCTACCCCCTTCGTAAGTGCAGGTCCTAAATGAGCTTTTTTCACTGTTCCTTCACCACAATCCAGATTCTTTTGGGGAGTTACCAGTACAGTAACCATACCAGGAAGTACTTAATTTATTAAGCTACTGTTTTTCTTAATCTCAGGGGAGATATTTACTGATAAACTGCTATGGACGCAGCATGTTCATGTCGTTTCTAAATGAGCTTTTATCTCTCTCCCCTCACCACAATTCAGATTCTTCTGAGGAGTTCCCAGTACATTATCCTTTCCCCTGTGTAATTACCTTAACAAGCTCCAGCTGTTTTTATTCTCAGAAGGTTTACTCCCTGATATATAGCTGCCTACCCCCTTCGTAATGCAGGTCCTAAATGAGCTTTTTTCTCTGTTCCCTCACCACAATCCAGATTCTTTTGGGGAGTTACCAGTACAGTAACCATACCAGGAAGTACTTAATTTATTAAGCTACTGCTTTTCTTAATCACAGTGGAGATATTTACTGATAAACAGCTACCTATGCAGCATTTTCATGTCGTTCCTAAATGAGCTTTTATCTCTCTCCCCTCACCACAAATAAGATTCTTCTGAGGAGTTCCCAGTACATTATCCTTTCCCCTGTGTAATTACCTTAACAAGCTCAGCTGTTTTTATTCTCAGAATGTTTACTCCCTGATATACAACTGCCTCCCCCTTCGTAAGTGCAAGTCCTAAATGAGCTTTTTTCTCTGTTCCCTCACCACAATCCAGATTCTTTTGGGGAGTTACCAGTACAGTAACCATACCAGGAAGTACTTAATTTATTAAGCTACTGTTTTTCTTAATCTCAGGGGAGATATTTACTGATAAACAGCTACGGACGCAGCATGTTCATGTCGTTTCTAAATGAGCTTTTATCTCTCTCCCCTCACCTCAATTCAGATTCTTCTGAGGAGTTCCCAGTACATTATCCTTTCCCCTGTGTAATTACCTTAACAAGCTCCAGCTGTTTTTATTCTCAGAAGGTTTACTCCCTGATATATAGCTGCCTACCCCCTTCGTAATGCAGGTCCTAAATGAGCTTTTTTCTCTATTCCCTCACCACAATCCAGATTCTTTTGGGGAGTTACCAGTACAGTAACCATACCAGGAAGTACTTAATTTATTAAGCTACTGCTTTTCTTAATCACAGTGGAGATATTTACTGATTAACAACTACCTATGCAGCATTTTCATGTCGTTCCTAAATGAGCTTTTATCTATCTCCCCTCACCACAAATCAGATTCTTCTGAGGAGTTCCCAGTACATTATCCTTTCCCCTGTGTAATTACCTTAACAAGCTCCAGCTGTTTTTATTCTCAGAAGGTTTACTCCCTGATATACAGCTGCCTACCCCCTTCGTAAGTGCAGGTCCTAAATGAGCTTTTTTTTCTGTTCCCTCAGCACAGTCCAGATTCTTTTGGGGAGTTACCAGTACAGTAACCATACCAGGAAGTACTTAATTTATTAAGCTACTGCTTTTCTTAATCTCAGTGGAGACAGCATGTTCATGTCGTTCCTAAATGAGCTTTTGTCTCTATCCCCTCACCACAAATCAGATTCTTCTGAGGAGTTCCCAGTACATTATCCTTTCCCCTGTGTAATTACCTTAACAAGCTCCAGCTGTTTTTATTCTCAGAAGGTTTACTCCCTGATATACAGCTGCCTACCCCCTTCGTAAGTGAAGGTCCGAAATGAGCTTTTTTCTCTGTTCCTTCACCACAATCCAGATTCTTTTGGGGAGTTACCAGTACAGTAACCATACCAGGAAGTACTTAATTTATTAAGCTACTGCTTTTCTTAATCTCAGTGGAGATATTTACTGATAAACAGCTATGTACGCAGCATGTTCATGTCGTTCCTAAATGAGCTTTTATCTCTCTCCCCTCACCACAAATCAGATTCTTCTGAAGAGTTCCCAGTACATTATCCTTTCCCCTGTGTAATTACCTTAACAAGGTCCAGCTGTTTTTATTCTCAGAAGGTTTACTCCCTGATATACATGTGCCTACCCCCTTCGTAAGTGCAGGTCCTAAATGAGCTTTTTTCTCTGTTCCCTCACCACAATGCAGATTCTTTTGGGGAGTTACCAGTACAGTAACCATACCAGGAAGTATTTAATTTATTAAGCTACTGCTTTTCTTAATCTCAGTGGAGATATTTACTGATAAACAGCTACCTACGTAGCATGTTCATGTCGTTCCTAAATGAGCTTTTACCTCTCTCCCCTCACCACAAATCCGATTCTTCTGAGGAGTTCCCAGTACATTATCCTTTCCCCTGTGTAATTACCTTAACAAGCTCCAGCTGTTTTTATTCTCACAAGGTTTACTCCCTGATATACAGCTGCGTACCCCCTTCGTAAATGCAGGTCCTAAATGAGCTTTTTTCTCTGTTCCCTCACCAAAATCCAGATGCTTTTGGGGAGTTACCAGTACAGTAACCATACCAGGAAGTACTTAATTTATTAAGCTACTGCTTTTCTTAATCTAAGTGGAGATATTTACTGATAAACAGCCACCTACGCAGCATGTTCATGTCGTTCCTAAATGAGCTTTTATCTCTCTCCCCTCACCACAAATCAGATTCTTCTGAGGAGTTCCCAGTACATTATCCTTTCCCCTGTGTAATTACCTTAACAAACTCCAGCTGTTTTTATTCTCAGAAGGTTTACTCCCTGATATACAGCTGCCTACCCCCTTCGTGAGTGCAGGTCCTAAATGAGCTTTTTTCTCTGTTCCCTCACCACAATCCAGATTCTTTTGGGGAGTTACCAGTACAGTAACCATACCAGGAAGTACTTAATTTATTAAGCTACTGCTTTTCTTAATCTCAGTGGAGATATTTACTGATAAACAGCTACGTATGCAGCATGTTCATGTCGTTCCGAAATGAGCTTTTATCTCTCTCCCCTCACCACAAATCAGATTCTTCTGAGGAGTTCCCAGTACATTATCCTTTCCCGTGTGTAATTACCTTAACAAGCTCCAGCTGTTTTTATTCTCAGAAGCGATACTCCCTGATATACAGCTGCCTACCCCCTTCGTAAGTGCAGGTCATAAATGAGCTTTTTTCTCTGTTCCCTCACCAAAATCCAGATTCTTTTGGGGAGTTACCAGTACAGTAACCATACCAGGAAGTACTTAATTTATTAAGCTACTGCTTTTCTTAATCTCAGTGGAGATATTTACTGATAAACAGCTACCTCCGCAGGATGTTCATCTGGTTCCTAAATGAGCTTTTATCTCTCTCCCCTCATCACAAATCAGATTCTTCTGAGGAGTTCCCAGTACATTATCCTTTCCCCTGTGTAATTACCTTAACAACCTCCATCTGTTTTTATTCTCAGAAGGTTTACTCCCTGATATAAACTCCCTACCCCCTTCGTAAGTGCAGGTCCTAAATGAGCTTTTTTCTCTGTTCCCTCACCACAATCCAGATTCTTTTGGGGAGTTACCAGTACAGTAACCATACCAGAAAGTACTTAATTTATTAAGCTACTGCTTTTCTTAATCTCAGTGGAGATATTTACTGATAAACAGCTACCTACGCAGCATGTTCATGTCGTTCCTAAATGAGCTTTTATCTCTCTTCCCCTCACCACAAATCCGATTCTTCTTAGGAGTTCCCAGTACATTATCCTTTCCCTTGTGTAATTACCTTAACAAGCTCCAGCTGTTTTTATTCTCAGAAGGTTTACTCCCTGATATACAGCTGCCTACCCCCTTCCTAAGTGCAGGCCCTAAATGAGCTTTTTTCTCTGTTCCCTCACCACAATCCAGATTCTTTTGGGGAGTTACCAGTACAGTAACCATACCAGGAAGTACTTAATTTATTAAGCTACTGCTTTTCTTAATCTCAGTGGAGATATTTACTGATGAACAGCTACGGATGCAGCATGTTCATGTCGTTCCTAAATGAGCTTTTATCTCTCTCCCCTCACCACAAATCAGATTCTTCTGAGGAGTTCCCAGTACATTACCCTTTCCCCTGTGTAATTACCTTAACAAGCTCCAGCTGTTTTTATTCTCAGAAGGATTACTCCCTGATATACAGGGGCCTACCCCCTTCATAAGTGCAGGACTTAAATGAGCTTTTTCCTCTGTTCCCTCACCACAATCCAGATCCTTTTGGGGAGTTACCGGTACAGTAACCATACCAGGAAGTACTTAATTTATTAAGCTACTGCTTTTCTTAATCTCAGTGGAGATATTTACTGATAAACAGCTACCTATGCAGCATGGTCATGTCGTTCCTAAATGAGCTTTTATCTCTCTCCCCTCACAACAAATCAGATTCTTCTGAGGAGTTCGCAGTACATTGTCCTTTCCCCTATGTAATTACCTTAACAAGTTCCAGCTGTTTTTAGTCTCAGAAGGTTTATTCCCTGATATACAGCTGCCTAACCCCCTCGTAAGTGCACGTCCTAAATGAGCTTTTTTCTCTGTTCCCTCACCACAATCCAGATTCTTTTGGGGAGTTACCAGTACAGGATCCATAGGAGGAAGTACTTAATTTATTAAGCTACTGCTTTTCTTAATCTCAGTGGAGATATTTACTGATAAACAGCTATGTATGCAGCATGTTCATGTCGTTCCTAAATGAGCTTTTATCTCTCTCCCCTCACCACAAATCAGATTCTTCTGAGGAGTTCCCAGTACATTATCCTTTCCCCTGTGTAATTACCTTAACAAGCTCCAGCTGTTTTTATTCTCAGAGGGTTTACTCCCTGATATACAGCTGCCTACCCCCTTCGTAAGTGCAGGTCCTAAATGAGGTTTTTCCGATGTTCCCTCACCACAATCCAGATTCATTTGGGGAGTTACCAGTACAGTAACCATACCAGGAAGTACTTAATTTATTAAGCTACTGCTTTTCTTAATCTCAGTGGAGATATTTACTGATAAACAGCTACCTACGCAGCATGTTCATGTCGTTCCTAAATGAGCTTTTATCTCTCTCCGCTCACCACAAATCAGATTCTTCTGAGGAGTTCCCAGTACATTATCCTTTCCCCTGTGTAATTACCTTAACAAGCTCCAGGTGTTTTTATTCTCAGAAGGTTTACTCCCTGATATACAGCTGCCTACCCCCTTCGTAAGTGCAGGCCCTAAATGAGCTTTTTTCTCTGTTCCCTCACCACAATCCAGATTCTTTTGGGGAGTTACCAGTACAGTAACCATACCAGGAAGTACTTAATTTATTAAGCCACTGCTTTTCTTAATCTCAGTGGAGATATTTACTGATGAACAGCTACGGATGCAGCATGTTCATGTCGTTCCTAAATGAGCTTTTATCTCTCTCCCCTCACCACAAATCAGATTCTACTGAGGAGATCCCAGTACATTATCCTTTCCCCTGTGTAATTACCTTAACAAGCTCCAGCAGTTTTTATTCTCAGAAGGATTACTCCCTGATATACAGCTGCCTACCCCCTTCATAAGTGCAGGACCTAAATGAGCTTTTTCCTCTGTTCCCTCACCACAATCCAGATCCTTTTGGGGAGTTACCGGTACAGTAACCATACCAGGAAGTACTTAATTTATTAAGCTACTGCTTTTCTTAATCTCAGTGGAGATATTAACTGATAAACAGCTACCTACGCAGCATGTTCATGTCGTTCCTAAATGAGCTTTTTTCTCTGTTCCCTCACCACATTCCAGATTCTTTTGGGAAGTTACCAGTACAGTATCGATACCAGGAAGTACTTAATTTATTATGCTACTGCTTTTCTTAATCTCAGTGGAGATATTTACTGATAAACAGCTACGTATGCAGCATGTTCATGTCTTTCATAAATGAGCTTTTATCTCTCTCCCCTCACCACAAATCAGATTCTTCTGAGAAGTTCGCAGTACATTATCCTTTCCCCTGTGTAATTACCTTAACATGCTCCAGCTGTTTTTATTCTCAGAAGGTTTACTCCCTGATATACAGCTGCCTACCCCCTTCGTAAGTGCAGGTCCTAAATGAGCTTTTTTCTCTGTTCCCTCACCACAATCCAGATTATTTTGGGGAGTTACCAGTACAGTAACCATACCAGGAAGAACTTACCTTATTAAGGTACTGCTTTTCTTAATTTCAGCGGAGATATTTACTGATAAACAGCTACCTACGCAGCACGTTCATGTCGTTCCTAAATGAGCTTTTATCGCTCTTCCCTCACCACAAATCAGATTCTTCTGAGGAGTTCCCAGTACATTATCCTTTCCCCTGTGTAATTACCTTAACAAGCTCCAGCTGTTTTTATTCTCAGAAGGTTTACTCCCTGATATACAGCTGCGTACCCCCTTCGTAAATGCAGGTCCTAAATGAGCTTTTTTCTCTGTTCCCTCACCAAAATCCAGATGCTTTTGGGGAGTTACCAGTACAGTAACCATACCAGGAAGTACTTAATTTATTAAGCTACTGCTTTTCTTAATCTCAGTGGAGATATTTACTGATAAACAGCCACCTACGCAGCATGTTCATGTCGTTCCTAAATGAGCTTTTATCTCTCTCCCCTCACCACAAATCAGATTCTTCTGAGGAGTTCCCAGTACATTATCCTTTCCCCTGTGTAATTACCTTAACAAACTCCAGCTGTTTTTATTCTCAGAAGGTTTACTCCCTGATATACAGCTGCCTACCCCCTTCGTGAGTGCAGGTCCTAAATGAGCTTTTTTCTCTGTTCCCTCACCACAATCCAGATTCTTTTGGGGAGTTACCAGTACAGTAACCATACCATGAAGTACTTAATTTATTAAGCTACTGCTTTTCTTCATTTCAGTGGAGATATTTACTGATAAACAGCTACCTATGCAGCATGTTCATGTCGTTCCAAAATGAGCTTTTATCGCTCTCCCCTCACCACTAATCAGATTCTTCTGAGGAGTTCCCAGTACATTATCCTTTCCCCCGTGTAATTACCTTAAGAAGCTCCAGCTGTTTTTATTCTCAGAAGGTTTACTCCCTGATATACAGCTGCCTACCCCCTTCGTAAGTGAAGGTCCTAAATTAGCTTTTTTCTCTGTTCCCTCACCACAATACAGATTCTTTTGGGGAGTTACCAGTACAGTAACCATACCAGGAAGTACTTAATTTATTAAGCTACTGCTTTTCTTAATCTCAGTGGATATATTTACTGATAAACAGCTACCTACGCAGCATGTTCATGTCGTTCCTAAATGAGCTTTTATCTCTCTCTCCTCACCACAAATCAGATTCTTCTGAGGAGTTCCCAGTACATTATGCTTTCGACTGTGTAATTACCTTAACAAGCTCCAGCTGTTTCTATTCTCAGAAGGTTTACTCCCTGATATACAGCTGCCTACCCCCTTCGTAAGTGCAGGTCTTAAATGAGCTTTTTTCTCTGTTCCCTCACCACAATCCAGATTTTTTTGGGGGAGGTACCAGTACAGTAACCATACCAGGAAGTACTTAATTTATTAAACTACTGCTTTTGTTAATCTCAGTGGAGATATTTACTGATAAACAGCTACCTACGCTGCATGTTCATGTCGTTCTTAAATGAGCTTTTATGTCTCTCCCCTCACCACAAATCAGATTCTTCTGAGGGGTTCCCAGTACATTTTCCTTTCCCCTGTGTAATTACCTTAACAAGCTCCAGCTGTTTTTATTCCCAGAAGGGATACTCCCTGATATACAGCTGCCTACCCCCTTCGTAAGTGCAGGTCCTAAATGAGCTTTTTCCGCTGTTCCCTCACCACAATCCAGATTCTTTTGGGGAGTTACCAGTACAGTATCAATACCAGGAAGTACTTAATTTATTAAGCTACTGCTGTTCTTAATCTCAGTGGAGATATTTACTGATAAACAGCTACCTACGCAGCATTTTCATGTCGTTCCTAAATGAGCTTTTATCTCTCTCCACTCACCACAAATCAGATTCTTCTGAGGAGTTCCCAGTACATTATCCTTTCCTCTGTGTAATTACCTTAACAAGCTCCAGCTGTTTTTATTCTCAGAAAGTTTAATCCCTGATATACAGCTGCCTACCCCATTCATAATTGCAGGTCCTAAATGAACTTTTTCCGCTGTTCCCTCACCACAATCCAGATTCTTTTGGAGAGTTACCAGTACAGTAACCATACCAGGAAGTACTTGATTTATTAAGCTACTGCTGTTCTTAATCTCAGTGGAGATATTTACTGATAAACAGCTACCTACGCAGCATGTTCATTTCGTTCCTAAATGAGCTTTTATCTCTCTGCCCTCACCACAAATCAGATTCTTCTGAGGAGTTCCCAGTACATTATCCTTTCCCCTGTGTAATTACCTTAACAAGCTCTAGCTGTTTTTATTCTCAGAAGGTTTACTTCCTGATATACAGCTGCCTACCCCCTTCGTAATTGCAGGTCCTAAATGAGCATTTTCCGCTGTTCCCTCACCACAATCCAGATTCTTTTGGGGATTTACCAGTACAATAAAAATACCAGGAAGTACTTACTTTATTAAGCTACTGCTGTTCTTAATCTCAGTGGAGATATTTACTGATAAACAGCCACCTACGCAGCATGTTCATGTCGTTCCTAAATGAGCTTTTATCTCTCTCCCCTCACCACAAATCAGATTCTTCTGAGGAGTTCGCAGTACATTATCCTTTCCCCTGTGTAATTACCTTAACAAGCTCCAGCTGTTTTTATTCTCAAAAGGTTTACTCCCTGATATACAGCTGCCTACCCCCTTCATAAGTGAAGGACCTAAATGAGCTTTTTCCTCTGTTCCCTCACCACAATCCTGATCCTTTTGGGGAGTTACCAGTACAGTAACCATACCAGGAATTACTTAATTTATTAAGCTACTGCTTTTCTTAATCTCAGTGGAGATATTTACTGATAAACAGCTACCTACGCAGCATGTTCATGTCTTTCCTAAATGAGCTTTTTTCTCTGTTCCTCACCACAATCCAGATTCTTTCGGGAAGTTACCAGTACAGTATCCATACCAGGAAGTACTTAATTTATTATGCTACTGCTTTTCTTAATCTCAGTGGAGATATTTACTGATAAACAGCTACGTATGCAGCATGTTCATGTCTTTCTTAAATGAGCTTTTATCTCTCTCCCCTCACCACAAATCAGATTCTTCTGAGAAGTTCCCAGTACATTATCCTTTCCCCTGTGTAATTACCTTAACAAGCTCCAGCTGTTTTTATTCTCAGAAGGTTTACTCCCTGATATACAGCTGCCTACCACCTTCGTAAGTGCAGGTCCTAAATGAGCTTTTTTCTCTGTTCCCTCACCACAATCCAGATTATTTTGGGGAGTTACCAGTACAGTAACCATACCATGAAGTACTTAATTTATTAAGCTACTGCTTTTCTTAATCTCAGTGGAGATATTTACTGATAAACAGCTACCTACGCAGCATGTTCATGTCGTTCCTAAATGAGCTTTTATCTCTCTCCCCTCACCACAAATCAGATTCTTCTGAGGAGTTCCCAGTACATTATGCTTTCGACTGTGTAATTACCTTAACAAGCTCCAGCTGTTTCTCTTCTCAGAAGGTTTACTCCCTGATAAACAGCTGCCTACCCCCTTCGTAAGTGCAGGTCTTAAATGAGCTTTTTTCTCTGTTTCCTCACCACAATCCAGATTCTTTTGGGGAGGTACTAGTACAGTAACCATACCAGGAAGTACTTAATTTATTAAGCTACTGCTTTTCTTAATCTCAGTGGAGATATTTTCTGATAAACAGCTACCTACGCAGCATGTTCATGTCGTTCTTAAATGAGCTTTTATCTCTCTCCCCTCACCACAAATCAGATCCTTCTGAGGAGTTCCCAGTACATTATCCTTTCCACTGTGTAATTACCTTAACAAGCTCCAGCTGTTTTTATTCTCAGAAGGTTTACTCCCTGATATACAGCTGCCTACCCCCTTCGTAAGTGCAGGTCCTAAATGAGCTTTTTTCTCTGTTCCCTCACCACAATCCAGATTCTTTTGGGGAGTTACCAGTACAGTAACCATACCAGGAAGTACTTAATTTTTTAAGCTACTGCTTTTCTTAATCTCAGTGGAGATATTTACTGATAAACAGCTACCTATGCAGCATGTTCATGTCGTTCCTAAATGAGCTTTTATCTCTCTCCCCTCACCACAAATCAGATTCTTCTGAGGAGTTCCCAGTACATTATCCTTTCCCCTGTGTAATTACCTTAACAAGATCCAGCTGTTTTTATTCTCAGAAGGTTTACTCACTGATATACAGCTGCCTACCCCCTTCGTAAGTGCAGGTCCTAAATGAGCTTTTTTCTCTGTTCCCTCACCACAATCCAGATTCTTTTGGGGAGTTAGCAGTACAGTAACCATACCAGGAAGTACATAATTTATTAAGCTACTGCTTTTCTTAATCTCAGTGGAGATATTTACTGATAAACAGCTACGTATGCAGCATGTTCATGTCGTTCCTAAATGAGCTTTTATTTCTCTCCCCTCACCACAAATCAGATTCTTCTGAGGAGTTCCCAGTACATTATCCTTTCCCTGTGTAATTACTTTAACAAGCTCCAGCTGTTT
This sequence comes from Perognathus longimembris pacificus, assembly GCF_023159225.1. NCBI lineage: Eukaryota > Metazoa > Chordata > Mammalia > Rodentia > Heteromyidae > Perognathus > Perognathus longimembris. Next base: position 38,665 of record NW_025956184.1, on the reverse strand, counting down.
TAATTCTCAGAAGGTTTACTCCCTGATATACAGCTGCCTACCCCCTTCGTAAGTGCAGGTCCTAAATGAGCTTTTTTCTCTGTTCCCTCACCACAATCCAGATACTTTTGGGTAGTTACCAGTACAGTAACCATACCAGGAAGTACTTAATTTAATAAGCTACTGCTTTTCTTAATCTCAGTGGAGATATTTACTGATAAACAGCTACCTACGCAGCATGTTCATGTCGTTCCTAAATGAGCTTTTATCTCTCTCCCCTCACCACAAATCAGATTCTTCTGAGGAGTTCCCAGTACATTATCCTTTCCCCTGTGTAATTACCTTAAAAAGCTCCAGCTGTTTTTATTCTCAGAAGGTTTACTCTCTGATATACAGCTGCCTACCCCCTTCGTAAGTGCAGGTCCTAAATGAGCTTTTTTCTCTGTTCCCTCACCACAATCCAGATTCTTTTGGGGAGTTACCAGTACAGTAACCATACCAGGAAGGACTTAATTTATTAAGCTACTGCTTTTCTTAATCTCAGTATAGATATTTACTGATAAACAGCTACCTACGCAGCATGAGCTTTTATCTCTCTCCCCTCACCACAAATCAGATTCTTCTGAAGAGGTCCCGGTACATTATCCTTTCCCCTGTGTAATTACCTTAACAAGCTACAGCTGTTTTTATTCTCAGAAGGTTTACTCCCTGATATACAACTCCCTACCCCCTTCGTAAGTGCAGGTCACAAATGAGCTTTTTTCTCTGTTCCCGCACCACAATCCAGATTCTTTTGGGGAGTTACCAGTACAATTACCATACCAGGAAGTACTTAATTTATTAAGCTACTGCTTTTCTTAATCTCAGTGGAGATATTTACTGATAAACAGCTACCTACGCAGCATGTTCATGTCGTTCCTAAATGAGCTTTTATCTCTCTCCCCTCACCACAAATCAGATTCTTCTGAGGAGTTCCCATACATTATCCTTTCCCCTGTGGAATTACCTTAACAAGCTCCACCTGTTTTTATTCTCAGAAGGTTTACTCCCTGATATACAGCTGCCTACCCCCTTCGTAAGTGCTGATCCTAAATGAGCTTTTTTCTCTGTTCCCTCACCACAATCCAGATTCTTGTGGGGAGTTACCAGTACAATTACCATACCAGGAAGTACTTAATTTATTAAGCTACTGCTTTTCTTAATCTCAGTGGAGATATTTACTGATAAACACCTACCTACGCAGCATGTTCATGTCATTCATAAATGAGCTTTTATCTCTCTCCCCTCACCACAAATCAGATTCTTCTGAGGAGATCCCTGTACATTATCCCTTCCCTTGTGTAATTACCTTAACAAGCTCCAGCTTTTTTTATTCTCAGAAGGTTTACTCCCTGATATACAGCTGCCTACCCCCTTCGTAAGTGCAGGTCCTAAATGAGCTATTTTTTCTGTTCCCTCACCACAATCCAGATTCTTTTGGGGAGTTACCAGTACAGTAACCATACCATGAAGTACTTAATTTATTAAGCTACTGCTTTTCTTAATCTCAGTGGAGATATTTACTGATAAACAGCTACCTACGCAGCATGTTCATGTCGTTCCTAAATGAGCTTTTATCTCTCTCCCCTCACCACAAATCAGATTCTTCTGAGGAGTTCCCAGTACATTATCCTTTCCCCTGTGTAATTACCTTAACAAGCTCCAGCTGTTTTTATTCTCAGAAGGTTTACTCCCTGATATACAGCTGCCTACCCCCTTCGTAAGTGCAGGTCCTAAATGAGCTTTTTTCTCTGTTCCCTCACCACAATCCAGATTCTTTTGGGGAGTTACCAGTACAGTAACCATACCATGAAGTACTGAATTTATTAAGCTACTGCTTTTCTTAATCTCAGTGGAGATATTTACTGATAAACAGCTACCTACGCAGCATGTTCATGTCGTTCCTAAATGAGCTTTTATCTCTCTCCCCTCACCACAAATCAGATTCTTCTGAGGAGTTCCCAGTACATTATCCTTTCCCTTGTGTAATTACCTTAACAAGCTCCAGCTGTTTTTATTCTCAGAAGGTTTACTCCCTGATATACAGCTGCCTACCCCCTTCCTAAGTGCAGGCCCTAAATGAGCTTTTTTCTCTGTTCCCTCACCACAATCCAGATTCTTTTGGGGAGTTACCAGTACAGTAACCATACCAGGAAGTACTTAATTTATTAAGCTACTGCTTTTCTTAATCTCAGTGGAGATATTTACTGATGAACAGCTACGGATGCAGCATGTTCATGTCGTTCCTAAATGAGCTTTTATCTCTCTCCCCTCACCACAAATCAGATTCTTCTGAGGAGTTCCCAGTACATTACCCTTTCCCCTGTGTAATTACCTTAACAAGCTCCAGCTGTTTTTATTCTCAGAAGGATTACTCCCTGATATACAGGGGCCTACCCCCTTCATAAGTGCAGGACTTAAATGAGCTTTTTCCTCTGTTCCCTCACCACAATCCAGATCCTTTTGGGGAGTTACCGGTTCAGTAACCATACCAGGAAGTACTTAATTTATTAAGCTACTGCTTTTCTTAATCTCAGTGGAGATATTTACTGATAAACAGCTACCTATGCAGCATGGTCATGTCGTTCCTAAATGAGCTTTTATCTCTCTCCCCTCACAACAAATCAGATTCTTCTGAGGAGTTCGCAGTACATTGTCCTTTCCCCTATGTAATTACCTTAACAAGTTCCAGCTGTTTTTAGTCTCAGAAGGTTTATTCCCTGATATACAGCTGCCTAACCCCCTCGTAAGTGCACGTCCTAAATGAGCTTTTTTCTCTGTTCCCTCACCACAATCCAGATTCTTTTGGGGAGTTACCAGTACAGGATCCATAGGAGGAAGTACTTAATTTATTAAGCTACTGCTTTTCTTAATCTCAGTGGAGATATTTACTGATAAACAGCTATGTATGCAGCATGTTCATGTCGTTCCTAAATGAGCTTTTATCTCTCTCCCCTCACCACAAATCAGATTCTTCTGAGGAGTTCCCAGTACATTATCCTTTCCCCTGTGTAATTACCTTAACAAGCTCCAGCTGTTTTTATTCTCAGAAGGTTTACTCCCTGATATACAGCTGCCTACCCCCTTCGTAAGTGCAGGTCCTAAATGAGGTTTTTCCGATGTTCCCTCACCACAATCCAGATTCATTTGGGGAGTTACCAGTACAGTAACCATACCAGGAAGTACTTAATTTATTAAGCTACTGCTTTTCTTAATCTCAGTGGAGATATTTACTGATAAACAGCTACCTACGCAGCATGTTCATGTCGTTCCTAAATGAGCTTTTATCTCTCTCCGCTCACCACAAATCAGATTCTTCTGAGGAGTTCCCAGTACATTATCCTTTCCCCTGTGTAATTACCTTAACAAGCTCCAGGTGTTTTTATTCTCAGAAGGTTTACTCCCTGATATACAGCTGCCTACCCCCTTCGTAAGTGCAGGTCCTAAATGAGCTTTTTTCTCTGTTCCCTCACCACAATCCAGATTCTTTTGGGGAGTTACCAGTACAGTAACCATACCAGGAAGTACTTAATTTATTAAGCCACTGCTTTTCTTAATCTCAGTGGAGATATTTACTGATGAACAGCTACGGATGCAGCATGTTCATGTCGTTCCTAAATGAGCTTTTATCTCTCTCCCCTCACCACAAATCAGATTCTTCTGAGGAGATCCCAGTACATTATCCTTTCCCCTGTGTAATTACCTTAACAAGCTCCAGCAGTTTTTATTCTCAGAAGGATTACTCCCTGATATACAGCTGCCTACCCCCTTCATAAGTTCAGGACCTAAATGAGCTTTTTCCTCTGTTCCCTCACCACAATCCAGATCCTTTTGGGGAGTTACCGGTACAGTAACCATACCAGGAAGTACTTAATTTATTAAGCTACTGCTTTTCTTAATCTCAGTGGAGATATTAACTGATAAACAGCTACCTACGCAGCATGTTCATGTCGTTCCTAAATGAGCTTTTTTCTCTGTTCCCTCACCACAATCCAGATTCTTTTGGGAAGTTACCAGTACAGTATCGATACCAGGAAGTACTTAATTTATTATGCTACTGCTTTTCTTAATCTCAGTGGAGATATTTACTGATAAACAGCTACGTATGCAGCATGTTCATGTCTTTCATAAATGAGCTTTTATCTCTCTCCCCTCACCACAAATCAGATTCTTCTGAGAAGTTTGCAGTACATTATCCTTTCCCCTGTGTAATTACCTTAACATGCTCCAGCTGTTTTTATTCTCAGAAGGTTTACTCCCTGATATACAGCTGCCTACCCCCTTCGTAAGTGCAGGTCCTAAATGAGCTTTTTTCTCTGTTCCCTCACCACAATCCAGATTATTTTGGGGAGTTACCAGTACAGTAACCATACCAGGAAGAACTTACCTTATTAAGCTACTGCTTTTCTTAATCTCAGCGGAGATATTTACTGATAAACAGCTACCTACGCAGCACGTTCATGTCGTTCCTAAATGAGCTTTTATCGCTCTTCCCTCGCCACAAATCAGATTCTTCTGAGGAGTTCCCAGTACATTATCCTTTCCCCTGTGTAATTACCTTAACAAGCTCCAGCTGTTTTTATTCTCAGAAGGTTTACTCCCTGATATACAGCTGCGTACCCCCTTCGTAAATGCAGGTCCTAAATGAGCTTTTTTCTCTGTTCCCTCACCAAAATCCAGATGCTTTTGGGGAGTTACCAGTACAGTAACCATACCAGGAAGTACTTAATTTATTAAGCTACTGCTTTTCTTAATCTCAGTGGAGATATTTACTGATAAACAGCCACCTACGCAGCATGTTCATGTCGTTCCTAAATGAGCTTTTATCTCTCTCCCCTCACCACAAATCAGATTCTTCTGAGGAGTTCCCAGTACATTATCCTTTCCCCTGTGTAATTACCTTAACAAACTCCAGCTGTTTTTATTCTCAGAAGGTTTACTCCCTGATATACAGCTGCCTACCCCCTTCGTGAGTGCAGGTCCTAAATGAGCTTTTTTCTCTGTTCCCTCACCACAATCCAGATTCTTTTGGGGAGTTACCAGTACAGTAACCATACCATGAAGTACTTAATTTATTAAGCTACTGCTTTTCTTAATTTCAGTGGAGATATTTACTGATAAACAGCTACCTATGCAGCATGTTCATGTCGTTCCAAAATGAGCTTTTATCGCTCTCCCCTCACCACTAATCAGATTCTTCTGAGGAGTTCCCAGTACATTATCCTTTCCCCCGTGTAATTACCTTAAGAAGCTCCAGCTGTTTTTATTCTCAGAAGGTTTACTCCCTGATATACAGCTGCCTACCCCCTTCGTAAGTGAAGGTCCTAAATTAGCTTTTTTCTCTGTTCCCTCACCACAATACAGATTCTTTTGGGGAGTTACCAGTACAGAAACCATACCAGGAAGTACTTAATTTATTAAGCTACTGCTTTTCTTAATCTCAGTGGATATATTTACTGATAAACAGCTACCTACGCAGCATGTTCATGTCGTTCCTAAATGAGCTTTTATCTCTCTCTCCTCACCACAAATCAGATTCTTCTGAGGAGTTCCCAGTACATTATGCTTTCGACTGTGTAATTACCTTAACAAGCTCCAGCTGTTTCTATTCTCAGAAGGTTTACTCCCTGATATACAGCTGCCTACCCCCTTCGTAAGTGCAGGTCTTAAATGAGCTTTTTTCTCTGTTCCCTCACCACAATCCAGATTTTTTTTGGGGAGGTACCAGTACAGTAACCATACCAGGAAGTACTTAATTTATTAAACTACTGCTTTTGTTAATCTCAGTGGAGATATTTACTGATAAACAGCTACCTACGCTGCATGTTCATGTCGTTCTTAAATGAGCTTTTATGTCTCTCCCCTCACCACAAATCAGATTCTTCTGAGGGGTTCCCAGTACATTTTCCTTTCCCCTGTGTAATTACCTTAACAAGCTCCAGCTGTTTTTATTCCCAGAAGGGATACTCCCTGATATACAGCTACCTACCCCCTTCGTAAGTGCAGGTCCTAAATGAGCTTTTTCCGCTGTTCCCTCACCACAATCCAGATTCTTTTGGGGAGTTACCAGTACAGTATCAATACCAGGAAGTACTTAATTTATTAAGCTACTGCTGTTCTTAATCTCAGTGGAGATATTTACTGATAAACAGCTACCTACGCAGCATTTTCATGTCGTTCCTAAATGAGCTTTTATCTCTCTCCACTCACCACAAATCAGATTCTTCTGAGGAGTTCCCAGTACATTATCCTTTCCTCTGTGTAATTACCTTAACAAGCTCCAGCTGTTTTTATTCTCAGAAAGTTTAATCCCTGATATACAGCTGCCTACCCCCTTCATAATTGCAGGTCCTAAATGAACTTTTTCCGCTGTTCCCTCACCACAATCCAGATTCTTTTGGAGAGTTACCAGTACAGTAACCATACCAGGAAGTACTTAATTTATTAAGCTACTGCTGTTCTTAATCTCAGTGGAGATATTTACTGATAAACAGCTACCTACGCAGCATGTTCATTTCGTTCCTAAATGAGCTTTTATCTCTCTGCCCTCACCACAAATCAGATTCTTCTGAGGAGTTCCCAGTACATTATCCTTTCCCCTGTGTAATTACCTTAACAAGCTCTAGCTGTTTTTATTCTCAGAAGGTTTACTTCCTGATATACAGCTGCCTACCCCCTTCGAAATTGCAGGTCCTAAATGAGCATTTTCCGCTGTTCCCTCACCACAATCCAGATTCTTTTGGGGATTTACCAGTACAATAAAAATACCAGGAAGTACTTACTTTATTAAGCTACTGCTGTTCTTAATCTCAGTGGAGATATTTACTGATAAACAGCTACCTACGCAGCATGTTCATGTCGTTCCTAAATGAGCTTTTATCTCTCTCCCCTCACCACAAATCAGATTCTTCTGAGGAGTTCGCAGTACATTATCCTTTCCCCTGTGTAATTACCTTAACAAGCTCCAGCTGTTTTTATTCTCAAAAGGTTTACTCCCTGATATACAGCTGCCTACCCCCTTCGTAAGTGCAAGTCCTAAATGAGCTATTTCTTCTCTTCCCTCACCACAATCCAGATTCTTTTGGGGAGTTACCAGTACAGTAACCATACCAGGAAGTACTTAATTTATTAAGCTACTGCTTTTCTTAATCTCAGTGGAGATATTTACTGTTGAACAGCTACGGATGCAGCATGTTCATGTCGTTCTTAAATGAGCTTTTATCTCTCTCCCCTCACCACAAATCAGATTCTTCTGAGGAGTTCCCAGTAAATTATCCTTTCCCCTGTGTAATTACCTTAACAAGCTCCAGCTGTATTTATTCTCAGAAGGATTACTCCCTGATATACAGCTGCCTACCCCCTTCATAAGTGAAGGACCTAAATGAGCTTTTTCCTCTGTTCCCTCACCACAATCCAGATCCTTTTGGGGAGTTACCAGTACAGTAACCATACCAGGAATTACTTAATTTATTAAGCTACTGCTTTTCTTAATCTCAGTGGAGATATTTACTGATAAACAGCTACCTACGCAGCATGTTCATGTCTTTCCTAAATGAGCTTTTTTCTCTGTTCCTCACCACAATCCAGATTCTTTCGGGAAGTTACCAGTACAGTATCCATACCAGGAAGTACTTAATTTATTATGCTACTGCTTTTCTTAATCTCAGTGGAGATATTTACTGATAAACAGCTACGTATGCAGCATGTTCATGTCTTTCTTAAATGAGCTTTTATCTCTCTCCCCTCACCACAAATCAGATTCTTCTGAGAAGTTCCCAGTACATTATCCTTTCCCCTGTGTAATTACCTTAACAAGCTCCAGCTGTTTTTATTCTCAGAAGGTTTACTCCCTGATATACAGCTGCCTACCACCTTCGTAAGTGCAGGTCCTAAATGAGCTTTTTTCTCTGTTCCCTCACCACAATCCAGATTATTTTGGGGAGTTACCAGTACAGTAACCATACCATGAAGTACTTAATTTATTAAGCTACTGCTTTTCTTAATCTCAGTGGAGATATTTACTGATAAACAGCTACCTACGCAGCATGTTCATGTCGTTCCTAAATGAGCTTTTATCTCTCTCCCCTCACCACAAATCAGATTCTTCTGAGGAGTTCCCAGTACATTATGCTTTCGACTGTGTAATTACCTTAACAAGCTCCAGCTGTTTCTCTTCTCAGAAGGTTTACTCCCTGATAAACAGCTGCCTACCCCCTTCGTAAGTGCAGGTCTTAAATGAGCTTTTTTCTCTGTTTCCTCACCACAATCCAGATTCTTTTGGGGAGGTACTATTACAGTAACCATACCAGGAAGTACTTAATTTATTAAGCTACTGCTTTTCTTAATCTCAGTGGAGATATTTTCTGATAAACAGCTACCTACGCAGCATGTTCATGTCGTTCTTAAATGAGCTTTTATCTCTCTCCCCTCACCACAAATCAGATCCTTCTGAGGAGTTCCCAGTACATTATCCTTTCCACTGTGTAATTACCTTAACAAGCTCCAGCTGTTTTTATTCTCAGAAGGTTTACTCCCTGATATACAGCTGCCTACCCCCTTCGTAAGTGCAGGTCCTAAATGAGCTTTTTTCTCTGTTCCCTCACCACAATCCAGATTCTTTTGGGGAGTTACCAGTACAGTAACCATACCAGGAAGTACTTAATTTTTTAAGCTACTGCTTTTCTTAATCTCAGTGGAGATATTTACTGATAAACAGCTACCTATGCAGCATGTTCATGTCGTTCCTAAATGAGCTTTTATCTCTCTCCCCTCACCACAAATCAGATTCTTCTGAGGAGTTCCCAGTACATTATCCTTTCCCCTGTGTAATTACCTTAACAAGATCCAGCTGTTTTTATTCTCAGAAGGTTTACTCACTGATATACAGCTGCCTACCCCCTTCGTAAGTGCAGGTCCTAAATGAGCTTTTTTCTCTGTTCCCTCACCACAATCCAGATTCTTTTGGGGAGTTACCAGTACAGTAACCATACCAGGAAGTACATAATTTATTAAGCTACTGCTTTTCTTAATCTCAGTGGAGATATTTACTGATAAACAGCTACGTATGCAGCATGTTCATGTCGTTCCTAAATGAGCTTTTATTTCTCTCCCCTCACCACAAATCAGATTCTTCTGAGGAGTTCCCAGTACATTATCCTTTCCCTGTGTAATTACTTTAACAAGCTCCAGCTGTTTTAATTCTCAGAAGGTTTACTCCCTGATATACAGCTGCCTACCCCCTTCGTAAGTGCAGGTCCTAAATGAGCTTTTTTCTCTGTTCCCTCACCACAATCCAGATTCTTTTGGGAGTTACCAGTACAGTAACCATACCAGGAAGTACTTAATTTAATAAGCTACTGCTTTTCTTAATCTCAGTGGAGATATTTACTGATAAACAGCTACCTACGCAGCATGTTCATGTCGTTCCTAAATGAGCTTTTATCTCTCTCCCCTCACCACAAATCAGATTCTTCTGAGGAGTTCCCAGTACATTATCCTTTCCCCTGTGTAATTACCTTAAAAAGCTCCAGCTGTTTTTATTCTCAGAAGGTTTACTCTCTGATATACAGCTGCCTACCCCCTTCGTAAGTGCAGGTCCTAAATGAGCTTTTTTCTCTGTTCCCTCACCACAATCCAGATTCTTTTGGGGAGTTACCAGTACAGTAACCATACCAGGAAGGACTTAATTTATTAAGCTACTGCTTTTCTTAATCTCAGATAGATATTTACTGATAAACAGCTACCTACGCAGCATGAGCTTTTATCTCTCTCCCCTCACCACAAATCAGATTCTTCTGGGGAGTTCCCAGTACATTATCCTTTCCCCTGTGTAATTTCCTTAATAAGCTACAGCTGTTTTTATTCTCAGAAGGTTTACTCCCTGATATACACTCCCTACCCCCTTCGTAAGTGCAGGTCCTAAATGAGCTTTTTTCTCTGTTCCCTCACCACAATCCAGATTCTTTGGGGAGTTACCAGTACATTACCTTTACCAGGAAGTACTTAATTTATTAAGCTACTGCTTTTCTTAATCTCAGTGGAGATATTTACTGATAAACAGCTACCTACGCAGCATGTTCATGTCGTTCCTAAATGAGCTTTTTCTCTCTCCCTCACCACAAATCAGATTCTTCTGAGGAGTTCCCATACATTATCCTTTCCCCTGTGGAATTACCTTAACAAGCTCCACTGTTTTTATTCTCAGAAGGTTTACTCCCTGATATACAGCTGCCTACCCCCTTCGTAAGTGCTGATCCTAAATGAGCTTTTTTCTCTGTTCCCTCACCACAATCCAGATTCTTCTGGGGAGTTACCAGTACAGTAACCATACCAGGAAGTACTTAATTTATTAAGCTACTGCTTTTCTTAATCTCAGTGGAGATATTTACTGATAAACAGCTACCTACGCAGCATGTTCATGTCATTCCTAAATGAGCTTTTATCTCTCTCCCCTCACCACAAATCAGATTCTTCTGAGGAGTTCCCAGTACATTATCCCTTCCCTTGTGTAATTACCTTAACAAGCTCCAGCTTTTTTTATTCTCAGAAGGTTTACTCCCTGATATACAGCTGCCTACCCCCTTCGTAAGTGCAGGTTCCTAAATGAGCTATTTTTTCTGTTCCCTCACCACAATCCAGATTCTTTGGGGAGTTACCAGTACAGTAACCATACCATGAAGTACTTAATTTATTAAGCTACAGCTTTTCTTAATCTCAGTGGAGATATTTACTGATAAACAGCTACCTACGCAGCATGTTCATGTCGTTCCTAAATGAGCTTTTATCTCTCTCCCCTCACCACAAATCAGATTCTTCTGAGGAGTTCCCAGTACATTATCCTTTCCCCTGTGTAATTACCTTAACAAGCTCCAGCTGTTTTTATTCTCAGAAGGTTTACTCCCTGATATACAGCTGCCTACCCCCTTCGTAAGTGCAGGTCCTAAATGAGCTTTTTTCTCTGTTCCCTCACCACAATCCAGATTCTTTTGGGGAGTTACCAGTACAGTAACCATACCATGAAGTACTGAATTTATTAAGCTACTGCTTTTCTTATCTCAGTGGAGATATTTACTGATAAACAGCTACCTACGCAGCATGTTCATGTCGTTCCTAAATGAGCTTTTTATCTCTCTCCCTCACCACAAATCAGATTCTTCTGAGGAGTTCCCAGTACATTATCCTTTCCCCTGTGTAATTACCTTAACAAGCTCCACTGTTTTTATTCTCAGAAGGTTTACTGATAACAGCTGCCTACCCCCTTCGTAAGTGCAGGTCCTAAATGAGCTTTTTTCTGTTCCCTCACCACAATCCAGATTCTTTTGGGAGTTACCAGTACAGTAACCATATCCCCAGGAAGTACTTAATTTATTAAGCTACTGCTTTTCTTAATCTCAGTGGAGATATTTACTCCCTGATAAACTGCTACCTACGCAGCATGTTCATGTCGTTCCTAAATGAGCTTTTATCTCTCTCCCCTCACCACAAATCAGATTCTTCTGAGGAGTTCCCAGTACATTATCCTTTCCCCTGTGTAATTACCTTAAACAGCTCCAGCTGTTTTTATTCTCAGAAGGTTTACTCCCTGATATACAGCTGCTACCCCCTTCGTAAGTGCAGGTCCTAAATGAGCTTTTTTCTCTGTTCCCTCACCACAATCCAGATTCTTTTGGGAGTTACCAGTACAGAACCATACCAGGAAGTATTAATTTATTAAGCTACTGCTTTTCTTAATCTCAGTGGAGATATTTACTGATAAACAGCTACCTACGCAGCATGTCATGTCGTTCCTAAATGAGCTTTTATCTCTCTCCCCTCACCATAAATCAGATTCTTCTGAGGAGTTCCCAGTACATTATCCTTTCCCCTGTGTAATTACCTTAACAAGCTCCAGCTGTTTTTATTCTCAGAAGGTTTACCCCTGATATACAGCTGCCTACCCGCTTCGTAAGTGCAGGTCCTAAATGAGCTTTTTTCTCTGTTCCCTCACCACAATCCAGATTCTTTTGGGGAGTTACCAGTACAGTAACCATACCAGGAAGTACTTAATTTATTAAGCTACTGCTTTTCTTAATTCTCAGTGGAGATATTTACTGATAAACAGCTACCTACGCAGCATGTTCATGTCGTTCCTAAATGAGCTTTTATCTCTTCCCTCACCACAAATCAGATTCTTCTGAGGAGTTCCCAGTACATTATCCTTTCCCCTGTGTAATTACCTTAACAAGCTCCAGCTGTTTTTATTCTCAGAAGGTTTACTCCCTGATATACAGCTGCCTACCCCCTTCGTAATGCAGGTCCTAAATGAGCTTTTTTCTCTGTTCCCTCACCACAATCCAGATTCTTTTGGAGTTACCAGTACAGTAACCATACCAGGAAGTACTTAATTTATTAAGCTACTGCTTTTCTTAATCTCAGTAGAGATATTTACTGATAAACAGCTACCTACGCAGCATGTTCATGTGTTCCTAAATGAGCTTTTATCTCTCTCCCCTCACCACAAATCAGATTCTTCTGAGGAGTTCCCAGTACATTATCGTTTCCCCTGTGTAATTACTTAACAAGCTCCAGCTGTTTTTATTCTCAGAAGGTTTACTCCCTGATATACAGCTGCCTACCCACTTCGTAAGTGCAGGTCCTAAATGAGCTTTTTTCTCTGTTCCCTCACCACAATCCAGATTCTTTTGGGGAGTTACCAGTACAGTAACCATACCAGGAAGTACTTAATTTATTAAGCTACTGCTTTTCTTAATTCTCAGTGGAGATATTTACTGATAAACAGCTACTACGCAGCATGTTCATGTCGTTCCTAAATGAGCTTTTATCTCTCTCCCCTCACCACAAATCAGATTCTTCTGAGGAGTTCCCAGTACATTATCCTTTCCCCGTGTAATTACCTTAACAAGCTCTAGCTGTTTTTATTCTCAGAAGGTTTACTCCCTGATATACAGCTGCCTACCCCCTTCGTAAGTGCAGGTCCTAAATGAGCTTTTTTCTCTGTTCCCTCACCACAATCCAGATTCTTTTGGGGAGTTACCAGTACAGTAACCATACCAGGAAGTACTTAATTATTAAGCCACTGCTTTTCTTAATCTCAGTGGAGATATTTACTGATAAACAGCTACGTACGCAGCATGTTCATGTCGTTCCTAAATGAGCTTTTATCTCTCTCCCTCACCACAAATCAGATTCTTCTGAGGAGTTCCCAGTACATTATCCTTTCCTGTGTAATTACCTTAACAAGCTCCAGCTGTTTTTATTCTCAGAAGGGATACTCCCTGATGTACAGCTGCCTACCCCCTTCGTAAGTGCAGGTCCTAAATGAGCTTTTTTCTCTGTTCCCTCACCACAATCCAGATTCTTTTGGGGAGTTACCAGTACAGTAACCATACCAGGAAGTACTTAATTTATTAAGCTACTGCTTTTCTTAATCTCAGTGGAGATATTTACTGATAAACAGCTACCTACGCAGCATGTTCATGTCGTTCCTAAATGAGCTTTTATCTCTCTCCCTCACCACAAATCAGATTCTTCTGAGGGAGTTCCCAGTACATTATCCTTTCCCTGTGTAATTACCTTAACAAGCTCCAGCTGTTTTTATTCTCAGAAAGTTTAATCCCTGATATACAGCTGCCTACCCCCTTCATAATTGCAGGTCCTAAATGAGCTTTTTCCGCTGTTCCCTCACCACAATCCAGATTCTTTTGGAGAGTTACCAGTACAGTACCATACCAGGAAGTACTTAATTTATTAAGCTACTGCTGTTCTTAATCTCAGTGGAGATATTTACTGATAAACAGCTACCTACGCAGCATGTTCATGTCGTTCCTAAATGAGCTTTTATCTCTCTGCCCTCACCACAAATCAGATTCTTCTGAGGAGTTCCCAGTACATTATCCTTTCCCTGTGTAATTACCTTAACAAGCTCTAGCTGTTTTTATTCTCAGAAGTTTATCCTGATATACAGCTGCCTACCCCTTCAAATTGCAGGTCCTAAATGAGCTTTTTCCGCTGTTCCCTCACCACAATCCAGATTCTTTTGGGAGTTACCAGTACATAAATACCAGGAAGTACTTATTTATTAAGCTACTGCTGTTCTTAATCTCAGTGGAGATATTTACTGATAAACAGCTACCTACGCAGCATGTTCATGTCGTTCCTAAATGAGCTTTTATCTCTCTCCCTCACCACAAATCAGATTCTTCTGAGGAGTTCCAGTACATTATCCTTTCCCCTGTGTAATTACCTTAACAAGCTCAGCTGTTTTTATTCTCAAGAAGGTTTACTCCCTGATATACAGCTGCCTACCCCCTTCGTAATTGCAGTCCTAAATGAGCATTTTTCTCTTCCCTCACCACAATCCAGATTCTTTTGGGGAGTTACCAGTACATAACCATACCAGGAAGTACTTATTTATTAAGCTACTGCTTTTCTTAATCTCAGTGGAGATATTTACTGATGAACAGCTACGCAGCATGTTCATGTCGTTCCTAAATGAGCTTTTATCTCTCTCCCCTCACCACAAATCAGATTCTTCTGAGGAGTTCCAGTACATTATCCTTTCCCCTGTGTAATTACCTTAACAAGCTCCAGCTGTTTTATTCTCAGAAGGTTTACTCCCTGATATACAGCTGCCTACCCCCTTCATAAGTGAAGGACCTAAATGAGCTTTTTCCTCTGTTCCCTCACCACAATCCAGATCCTTTTGGGGAGTTACCAGTACAGTAACCATACCAGGAATTACTTAATTTATTAAGCTACTGCTTTTCTTAATCTCAGTGGAGATATTTACTGATAAACAGCTACCTACGCAGCATGTTCATGTCTTTCCTAAATGAGCTTTTTTCTCTGTTCCTCACCACAATCCAGATTCTTTCGGGAAGTTACCAGTACAGTATCCATACCAGGAAGTACTTAATTTATTATGCTACTGCTTTTCTTAATCTCAGTGGAGATATTTACTGATAAACAGCTACGTATGCAGCATGTTCATGTCTTTCTTAAATGAGCTTTTATCTCTCTCCCCTCACCACAAATCAGATTCTTCTGAGAAGTTCCCAGTACATTATCCTTTCCCCTGTGTAATTACCTTAACAAGCTCCAGCTGTTTTTATTCTCAGAAGGTTTACTCCCTGATATACAGCTGCCTACCACCTTCGTAAGTGCAGGTCCTAAATGAGCTTTTTTCTCTGTTCCCTCACCACAATCCAGATTATTTTGGGGAGTTACCAGTACAGTAACCATACCATGAAGTACTTAATTTATTAAGCTACTGCTTTTCTTAATCTCAGTGGAGATATTTACTGATAAACAGCTACCTACGCAGCATGTTCATGTCGTTCCTAAATGAGCTTTTATCTCTCTCCCCTCACCACAAATCAGATTCTTCTGAGGAGTTCCCAGTACATTATGCTTTCGACTGTGTAATTACCTTAACAAGCTCCAGCTGTTTCTCTTCTCAGAAGGTTTACTCCCTGATAAACAGCTGCCTACCCCCTTCGTAAGTGCAGGTCTTAAATGAGCTTTTTTCTCTGTTTCCTCACCACAATCCAGATTCTTTTGGGGAGGTACTAGTACAGTAACCATACCAGGAAGTACTTAATTTATTAAGCTACTGCTTTTCTTAATCTCAGTGGAGATATTTTCTGATAAACAGCTACCTACGCAGCATGTTCATGTCGTTCTTAAATGAGCTTTTATCTCTCTCCCCTCACCACAAATCAGATCCTTCTGAGGAGTTCCCAGTACATTATCCTTTCCACTGTGTAATTACCTTAACAAGCTCCAGCTGTTTTTATTCTCAGAAGGTTTACTCCCTGATATACAGCTGCCTACCCCCTTCGTAAGTGCAGGTCCTAAATGAGCTTTTTTCTCTGTTCCCTCACCACAATCCAGATTCTTTTGGGGAGTTACCAGTACAGTAACCATACCAGGAAGTACTTAATTTTTTAAGCTACTGCTTTTCTTAATCTCAGTGGAGATATTTACTGATAAACAGCTACCTATGCAGCATGTTCATGTCGTTCCTAAATGAGCTTTTATCTCTCTCCCCTCACCACAAATCAGATTCTTCTGAGGAGTTCCCAGTACATTATCCTTTCCCCTGTGTAATTACCTTAACAAGATCCAGCTGTTTTTATTCTCAGAAGGTTTACTCACTGATATACAGCTGCCTACCCCCTTCGTAAGTGCAGGTCCTAAATGAGCTTTTTTCTCTGTTCCCTCACCACAATCCAGATTCTTTTGGGGAGTTACCAGTACAGTAACCATACCAGGAAGTACATAATTTATTAAGCTACTGCTTTTCTTAATCTCAGTGGAGATATTTACTGATAAACAGCTACGTATGCAGCATGTTCATGTCGTTCCTAAATGAGCTTTTATTTCTCTCCCCTCACCACAAATCAGATTCTTCTGAGGAGTTCCCAGTACATTATCCTTTCCCTGTGTAATTACTTTAACAAGCTCCAGCTGTTTTAATTCTCAGAAGGTTTACTCCCTGATATACAGCTGCCTACCCCCTTCGTAAGTGCAGGTCCTAAATGAGCTTTTTTCTCTGTTCCCTCACCACAATCCAGATACTTTTGGGTAGTTACCAGTACAGTAACCATACCAGGAAGTACTTAATTTAATAAGCTACTGCTTTTCTTAATCTCAGTGGAGATATTTACTGATAAACAGCTACCTACGCAGCATGTTCATGTCGTTCCTAAATGAGCTTTTATCTCTCTCCCCTCACCACAAATCAGATTCTTCTGAGGAGTTCCCAGTACATTATCCTTTCCCCTGTGTAATTACCTTAAAAAGCTCCAGCTGTTTTTATTCTCAGAAGGTTTACTCTCTGATATACAGCTGCCTACCCCCTTCGTAAGTGCAGGTCCTAAATGAGCTTTTTTCTCTGTTCCCTCACCACAATCCAGATTCTTTTGGGGAGTTACCAGTACAGTAACCATACCAGGAAGGACTTAATTTATTAAGCTACTGCTTTTCTTAATCTCAGTATAGATATTTACTGATAAACAGCTACCTACGCAGCATGAGCTTTTATCTCTCTCCCCTCACCACAAATCAGATTCTTCTGAAGAGGTCCCGGTACATTATCCTTTCCCCTGTGTAATTACCTTAACAAGCTACAGCTGTTTTTATTCTCAGAAGGTTTACTCCCTGATATACAACTCCCTACCCCCTTCGTAAGTGCAGGTCACAAATGAGCTTTTTTCTCTGTTCCCGCACCACAATCCAGATTCTTTTGGGGAGTTACCAGTACAATTACCATACCAGGAAGTACTTAATTTATTAAGCTACTGCTTTTCTTAATCTCAGTGGAGATATTTACTGATAAACAGCTACCTACGCAGCATGTTCATGTCGTTCCTAAATGAGCTTTTATCTCTCTCCCCTCACCACAAATCAGATTCTTCTGAGGAGTTCCCATACATTATCCTTTCCCCTGTGGAATTACCTTAACAAGCTCCACCTGTTTTTATTCTCAGAAGGTTTACTCCCTGATATACAGCTGCCTACCCCCTTCGTAAGTGCTGATCCTAAATGAGCTTTTTTCTCTGTTCCCTCACCACAATCCAGATTCTTGTGGGGAGTTACCAGTACAGTAACCATACCAGGAAGTACTTAATTTATTAAGCTACTGCTTTTCTTAATCTCAGTGGAGATATTTACTGATAAACACCTACCTACGCAGCATGTTCATGTCATTCATAAATGAGCTTTTATCTCTCTCCCCTCACCACAAATCAGATTCTTCTGAGGAGATCCCTGTACATTATCCCTTCCCTTGTGTAATTACCTTAACAAGCTCCAGCTTTTTTTATTCTCAGAAGGTTTACTCCCTGATATACAGCTGCCTACCCCCTTCGTAAGTGCAGGTCCTAAATGAGCTATTTTTTCTGTTCCCTCACCACAATCCAGATTCTTTTGGGGAGTTACCAGTACAGTAACCATACCATGAAGTACTTAATTTATTAAGCTACTGCTTTTCTTAATCTCAGTGGAGATATTTACTGATAAACAGCTACCTACGCAGCATGTTCATGTCGTTCCTAAATGAGCTTTTATCTCTCTCCCCTCACCACAAATCAGATTCTTCTGAGGAGTTCCCAGTACATTATCCTTTCCCCTGTGTAATTACCTTAACAAGCTCCAGCTGTTTTTATTCTCAGAAGGTTTACTCCCTGATATACAGCTGCCTACCCCCTTCGTAAGTGCAGGTCCTAAATGAGCTTTTTTCTCTGTTCCCTCACCACAATCCAGATTCTTTTGGGGAGTTACCAGTACAGTAACCATACCATGAAGTACTGAATTTATTAAGCTACTGCTTTTCTTAATCTCAGTGGAGATATTTACTGATAAACAGCTACCTACGCAGCATGTTCATGTCGTTCCTAAATGAGCTTTTATCTCTCTCCCCTCACCACAAATCAGATTCTTCTGAGGAGTTCCCAGTACATTATCCTTTCCCCTGTGTAATTACCTTAACAAGCTCCAGCTGTTTTTATTCTCAGAAGGTTTACTCCCTGATATACAGCTGCCTACCCCCTTCGTAAGTGCAGGTCCTAAATGAGCTTTTTTCTCTGTTCCCTCACCACAATCCAGATTCTTTTGGGGAGTTACCAGTACAGTAACCATACCAGGAAGTACTTAATTTATTAAGCTACTGCTTTTCTTAATCTCAGTGGAGATATTTACTGATAAACAGCTACTACGCAGCATGTTCATGTCGTTCCTAAATGAGCTTTTATCTCTCTCCCCTCACCACAAATCAGATTCTTCTGAGGAGTTCCCAGTACATTATCCTTTCCCCTGTGTAATTACCTTAACAAGCTCCAGCTGTTTTTATTCTCAGAAGGTTTACTCCCTGATATACAGCTGCTACCCCCTTCGTAAGTGCAGGTCCTAAATGAGCTTTTTTCTCTGTTCCCTCACCACAATCCAGATTCTTTTGGGGAGTTACCAGTACAGTAACCATACCAGGAAGTACTTAATTTATTAAGCTACTGCTTTTCTTAATCTCAGTGGAGATATTTACTGATAAACAGCTACCTACGCAGCATGTCATGTCGTTCCTAAATGAGCTTTTATCTCTCTCCCCTCACCACAAATCAGATTCTTCTGAGGAGTTCCCAGTACATTATCCTTTCCCCTGTGTAATTACCTTAACAAGCTCCAGCTGTTTTTATTCTCAGAAGGTTTACTCCCTGATATACAGCTGCCTACCCCCTTCGTAAGTGCAGGTCCTAAATGAGCTTTTTTCTCTGTTCCCTCACCACAATCCAGATTCTTTTGGGGAGTTACCAGTACAGTAACCATACCAGGAAGTACTTAATTTATTAAGCTACTGCTTTTCTTAATCTCAGTGGAGATATTTACTGATAAACAGCTACCTACGCAGCATGTTCATGTCGTTCCTAAATGAGCTTTTATCTCTCTCCCCTCACCACAAATCAGATTCTTCTGAGGAGTTCCCAGTACATTATCCTTTCCCCTGTGTAATTACCTTAACAAGCTCCAGCTGTTTTTATTCTCAGAAGGTTTACTCCCTGATATACAGCTGCCTACCCCCTTCGTAAGTGCAGGTCCTAAATGAGCTTTTTTCTCTGTTCCCTCACCACAATCCAGATTCTTTTGGGGAGTTACCAGTACAGTAACCATACCAGGAAGTACTTAATTTATTAAGCTACTGCTTTTCTTAATCTCAGTGGAGATATTTACTGATAAACAGCTACCTACGCAGCATGTTCATGTCGTTCCTAAATGAGCTTTTATCTCTCTCCCTCACCACAAATCAGATTCTTCTGAGGAGTTCCCAGTACATTATCCTTTCCCCTGTGTAATTACCTTAACAAGCTCCAGCTGTTTTTATTCTCAGAAGGTTTACTCCCTGATATACAGCTGCCTACCCCCTTCGTAAGTGCAGGTCCTAAATGAGCTTTTTTCTCTGTTCCCTCACCACAATCCAGATTCTTTTGGGGAGTTACCAGTACAGTAACCATACCAGGAAGTACTTAATTTATTAAGCTACTGCTTTTCTTAATCTCAGTGGAGATATTTACTGATAAACAGCTACGTACGCAGCATGTTCATGTCGTTCCTAAATGAGCTTTTATCTCTCTCCCCTCACCACAAATCAGATTCTTCTGAGGAGTTCCCAGTACATTATCCTTTCCCCTGTGTAATTACCTTAACAAGCTCCAGCTGTTTTTATTCTCAGAAGGTTTACTCCCTGATATACAGCTGCCTACCCCCTTCGTAAGTGCAGGTCCTAAATGAGCTTTTTTCTCTGTTCCCTCACCACAATCCAGATTCTTTTGGGGAGTTACCAGTACAGTAACCATACCAGGAAGTACTTAATTTATTAAGCTACTGCTTTTCTTAATCTCAGTGGAGATATTTACTGATAAACAGCTACCTACGCAGCATGTTCATGTCGTTCCTAAATGAGCTTTTATCTCTCTCCCCTCACCACAAATCAGATTCTTCTGGGAGTTCCCAGTACATTATCCTTTCCCCTGTGTAATTACCTTAACAAGCTCCAGCTGTTTTTATTCTCAGAAGGATACTCCCTGATTACAGCTGCCTACCCCCTTCGTAAGTGCAGGTCCTAAATGAGCTTTTTTCTCTGTTCCCTCACCACAATCCAGATTCTTTTGGGGAGTTACCAGTACAGTAACCATACCAGGAAGTACTTAATTTATTAAGCTACTGCTTTTCTTAATCTCAGTGGAGATATTTACTGATAAACAGCTACCTACGCAGCATGTTCATGTCGTTCCTAAATGAGCTTTTATCTCTCTCCCCTCACCACAAATCAGATTCTTCTGAGGAGTTCCCAGTACATTATCCTTTCCCCTGTGTAATTACCTTAACAAGCTCCAGCTGTTTTTATTCTCAGAAGGTTTACTCCCTGATATACAGCTGCCTACCCCCTTCGTAAGTGCAGGTCCTAAATGAGCTTTTTTCTCTGTTCCCTCACCACAATCCAGATTCTTTTGGGGAGTTACCAGTACAGTAACCATACCAGGAAGTACTTAATTTATTAAGCTACTGCTTTTCTTATCTCAGTGGAGATATTTACTGATAAACAGCTACCTACGCAGCATGTTCATGTCGTTCCTAAATGAGCTTTTATCTCTCTCCCACAAAATCAGATTCTTCTGAGGAGTTCCCAGTACATTATCCTTTCCCCTGTGTAATTACCTTAACAAGCTCCAGCTGTTTTTATTCTCAGAAGGTTTACTCCCTGATATACAGATGCCTACCCCCTTCGTAAGTGCAGGTCCTAAATGAGCTTTTTTCTCTGTTCCCTCACCACAATCCAGATTCTTTTGGGGAGTTACCAGTACAGTAACCATACCAGAAGTACTTAATTTATTAAGCTACTGCTTTTCTTAATCTCAGTGGAGATATTTACTGATAAACAGCTACCTACGCAGCATGTTCATGTCGTTCCTAAATGAGCTTTTATCTCTCTCCCCTCACCACAAATCAGATTCTTCTGAGGAGTTCCCAGTACATTATCCTTTCCCCTGTGTAATTACCTTAACAAGCTCCAGCTGTTTTTATTCTCAGAAGGTTTACTCCCTGATATACAGCTGCCTACCCCCTTCGTAAGTGCAGGTCCTAAATGAGCTTTTTTCTCTGTTCCCTCACCACAATCCAGATTCTTTTGGGAGTTACCAGTACAGTAACCATACCAGGAAGTACTTAATTTATTAAGCTACTGCTTTTCTTAATCTCAGTGGAGATATTTACTGATAAACAGCTACGTACGCAGCATGTTCATGTCGTTCCTAAATGAGCTTTTATCTCTCTCCCCTCACCACAAATCAGATTCTTCTGAGGAGTTCCCAGTACATTATCCTTTCCCCTGTGTAATTACCTTAACAAGCTCCAGCTGTTTTTATTCTCAGAAGGTTTACTCCCTGATATACAGCTGCCTACCCCGTTCGTAAGTGCAGGTCCTAAATGAGCTTTTTTCTCTGTTCCCTCACCACAATCCAGATTCTTTTGGGGAGTTACCAGTACAGTAACCATACCAGGAAGTACTTAATTTATTAAGCTACTGCTTTTCTTAATCTCAGTGGAGATATTTACTGATAAACAGCTACCTACGCAGCATGTTCATGTCGTTCCTAAATGAGCTTTTATCTCTCTCCCCTCACCACAAATCAGATTCTTCTGAGGAGTTCCCAGTACATTATCCTTTCCCCTGTGTAATTACCTTAACAAGCTCCAGCTGTTTTTATCTCAGAAGGTTTACTCCCTGATATACAGCTGCCTACCCCCTTCGTAAGTGCAGGTCCTAAATGAGCTTTTTTCTCTGTTCCCTCACCACAATCCAGATTCTTTTGGGGAGTTACCAGTACAGTAACCATACCAGGAAGTACTTAATTTATTAAGCTACTGCTTTTCTTAATCTCAGTGGAGATATTTACTGATAAACAGCTACTACGCAGCATGTTCATGTCGTTCCTAAATGAGCTTTTATCTCTCTCCCCTCACCACAAATCAGATTCTTCTGAGGAGTTCCCAGTACATTATCCTTTCCCCTGTGTAATTACCTTAACAAGCTCCAGCTGTTTTATTCTCAGAAGGTTTACTCCCTGATATACAGCTGCCTACCCCCTTCGTAAGTGCAGGTCCTAAATGAGCTTTTTTCTCTGTTCCCTCACCACAATCCAGATTCTTTTGGGGAGTTACCAGTACAGTAACCATACCAGGAAGTACTTAATTTATTAAGCTACTGCTTTTCTTAATCTCAGTGGAGATATTTACTGATAAACAGCTACCTACGCAGCATGTTCATGTCGTTCCTAAATGAGCTTTTATCTCTCTCCCCTCACCACAAATCAGATTCTTCTGAGGAGTTCCCAGTACATTATCCTTTCCCCTGTGTAATTACCTTAACAAGCTCCAGCTGTTTTTATTCTCAGAAGGTTTACTCCCTGATATACAGCTGCCTACCCCCTTCGTAAGTGCAGGTCCTAAATGAGCTTTTTTCTCTGTTCCCTCACCACAATCCAGATTCTTTTGGGGAGTTACCAGTACAGTAACCATACCAGGAAGTACTTAATTTATTAAGCTACTGCTTTTCTTAATCTCAGTGGAGATATTTACTGATAAACAGCTACTACGCAGCATGTTCATGTCGTTCCTAAATGAGCTTTTATCTCTCTCCCCTCACCACAAATCAGATTCTTCTGAGGAGTTCCCAGTACATTATCCTTTCCCCTGTGTAATTACCTTAACAAGCTCCAGCTGTTTTTATTCTCAGAAGGTTTACTCCCTGATATACAGCTGCCTACCCCCTTCGTAAGTGCAGGTCCTAAATGAGCTTTTTCTCTGTTCCCTCACCACAATCCAGATTCTTTTGGGGAGTTACCAGTACAGTAACCATACCAGGAAGTACTTAATTTATTAAGCTACTGCTTTTCTTAATCTCAGTGGAGATATTTACTGATAAACAGCTACCTACGCAGCATGTCATGTCGTTCCTAAATGAGCTTTTATCTCTCTCCCCTCACCACAAATCAGATTCTTCTGAGGAGTTCCCAGTACATTATCCTTTCCCCTGTGTAATTACCTTAACAAGCTCCAGCTGTTTTTATTCTCAGAAGGTTTACTCCCTGATATACAGCTGCCTACCCCCTTCGTAAGTGCAGGTCCTAAATGAGCTTTTTTCTCTGTTCCCTCACCACAATCCAGATTCTTTTGGGGAGTTACCAGTACAGTAACCATACCAGGAAGTACTTAATTTATTAAGCTACTGCTTTTCTTAATCTCAGTGGAGATATTTACTGATAAACAGCTACTACGCAGCATGTTCATGTCGTTCCTAAATGAGCTTTTATCTCTCTCCCCTCACCACAAATCAGATTCTTCTGAGGAGTTCCCAGTACATTATCCTTTCCCCTGTGTAATTACCTTAACAAGCTCCAGCTGTTTTTATTCTCAGAAGGTTTACTCCCTGATATACAGCTGCCTACCCCTTCGTAAGTGCAGGTCCTAAATGAGCTTTTTTCTCTGTTCCCTCACCACAATCCAGATTCTTTTGGGGAGTTACCAGTACAGTAACCATACCAGGAAGTACTTAATTTATTAAGCTACTGCTTTTCTTAATCTCAGTGGAGATATTTACTGATAAACAGCTACCTACGCAGCATGTTCATGTCGTTCCTAAATGAGCTTTTATCTCTCTCCCCTCACCACAAATCAGATTCTTCTGAGGAGTTCCCAGTACATTATCCTTTCCCCTGTGTAATTACCTTAACAAGCTCCAGCTGTTTTTATTCTCAGAAGGTTTACTCCCTGATATACAGCTGCCTACCCCTTCGTAAGTGCAGGTCCTAAATGAGCTTTTTTCTCTGTTCCCTCACCACAATCCAGATTCTTTTGGGGAGTTACCAGTACAGTAACCATACCAGGAAGTACTTAATTTATTAAGCTACTGCTTTTCTTAATCTCAGTGGAGATATTTACTGATAAACAGCTACCTACGCAGCATGTTCATGTCGTTCCTAAATGAGCTTTTATCTCTCTCCCCTCACCACAAATCAGATTCTTCTGAGGAGTTCCCAGTACATTATCCTTTCCCCTGTGTAATTACCTTAACAAGCTCCAGCTGTTTTTATTCTCAGAAGGTTTACTCCCTGATATACAGCTGCCTACCCCCTTCGTAAGTGCAGGTCCTAAATGAGCTTTTTTCTCTGTTCCCTCACCACAATCCAGATTCTTTTGGGGAGTTACCAGTACAGTAACCATACCAGGAAGTACTTAATTTATTAAGCTACTGCTTTTCTTAATCTCAGTGGAGATATTTACTGATAAACAGCTACCTACGCAGCATGTTCATGTCGTTCCTAAATGAGCTTTTATCTCTCTCCCCTCACCACAAATCAGATTCTTCTGAGGAGTTCCCAGTACATTATCCTTTCCCCTGTGTAATTACCTTAACAAGCTCCAGCTGTTTTTATTCTCAGAAGGTTTACTCCCTGATATACAGCTGCCTACCCCCTTCGTAAGTGCAGGTCCTAAATGAGCTTTTTTCTCTGTTCCCTCACCACAATCCAGATTCTTTTGGGGAGTTACCAGTACAGTAACCATACCAGGAAGTACTTAATTTATTAAGCTACTGCTTTTCTTAATCTCAGTGGAGATATTTACTGATAAACAGCTACCTACGCAGCATGTTCATGTCGTTCCTAAATGAGCTTTTATCTCTCTCCCCTCACCACAAATCAGATTCTTCTGAGGAGTTCCCAGTACATTATCCTTTCCCCTGTGTAATTACCTTAACAAGCTCCAGCTGTTTTTATTCTCAGAAGGTTTACTCCCTGATATACAGCTGCCTACCCCCTTCGTAAGTGCAGGTCCTAAATGAGCTTTTTTCTCTGTTCCCTCACCACAATCCAGATTCTTTTGGGGAGTTACCAGTACAGTAACCATACCAGGAAGTACTTAATTTATTAAGCTACTGCTTTTCTTAATCTCAGTGGAGATATTTACTGATAAACAGCTACTACGCAGCATGTTCATGTCGTTCCTAAATGAGCTTTTATCTCTCTCCCCTCACCACAAATCAGATTCTTCTGAGGAGTTCCCAGTACATTATCCTTTCCCCTGTGTAATTACCTTAACAAGCTCCAGCTGTTTTTATTCTCAGAAGGTTTACTCCCTGATATACAGCTGCCTACCCCCTTCGTAAGTGCAGGTCCTAAATGAGCTTTTTTCTCTGTTCCCTCACCACAATCCAGATTCTTTTGGGGAGTTACCAGTACAGTAACCATACCAGGAAGTACTTAATTTATTAAGCTACTGCTTTTCTTAATCTCAGTGGATAAACAGCTACCTACGCAGCATGTTCATGTCGTTCCTAAATGAGCTTTTATCTCTCTCCCCTCACCACAAATCAGATTCTTCTGAGGAGTTCCCAGTACATTATCCTTTCCCCTGTGTAATTACCTTAACAAGCTCCAGCTGTTTTTATTCTCAGAAGGTTTACTCCCTGATATACAGCTGCCTACCCCCTTCGTAAGTGCAGGTCCTAAATGAGCTTTTTTCTCTGTTCCCTCACCACAATCCAGATTCTTTTGGGGAGTTACCAGTACAGTAACCATACCAGGAAGTACTTAATTTATTAAGCTACTGCTTTTCTTAATCTCAGTGGAGATATTTACTGATAAACAGCTACCTACGCAGCATGTTCATGTCGTTCCTAAATGAGCTTTTATCTCTCTCCCCTCACCACAAATCAGATTCTTCTCAGGAGTTCCCAGTACATTATCCTTTCCCCTGTGTAATTACCTTAACAAGCTCCAGCTGTTTTTATTCTCAGAAGGTTTACTCCCTGATATACAGCTGCCTACCCCCTTCGTAAGTGCAGGTCCTAAATGAGCTTTTTTCTCTGTTCCCTCACCACAATCCAGATTCTTTTGGGGAGTTACCAGTACAGTAATCCATACCAGGATGTACTTAATTTATTAAGCTACTGCTTTTCTTAATCTCAGTGGAGATATTTACTGATAAACAGCTACTACGCAGCATGTTCATGTCGTTCCTAAATGAGCTTTTATCTCTCTCCCCTCACCACAAATCAGATTCTTCTGAGGAGTTCCCAGTACTTTATCCTTTCCCCTGTGTAATTACCTTAACAGCTCCAGCTGTTTTTATTCTCAGAAGGTTTACTCCCTGATATACAGCTGCCTACCCCCTTCGTAAGTGCAGGTCCTAAATGAGCTTTTTTCTCTGTTCCCTCACCACAATCCAGATTCTTTTGGGGAGTTACCAGTACAGTAACCATACCAGGAAGTACTTAATTTATTAAGCTACTGCTTTTCTTAATCTCAGTGGAGATATTTACTGATAAACAGCTACCTACGCAGCATGTTCAGTCGTTCCTAAATGAGCTTTTATCTCTCTCCCCTCACCACAAATCAGATTCTTCTGAGGAGTTCCCAGTACATTATCCTTTCCCCTGTGTAATTACCTTAACAAGCTCCAGCTGTTTTTATTCTCAGAAGGTTTACTCCCTGATATACAGCTGCCTACCCCCTTCGTAAGTGCAGGTCCTAAATGAGCTTTTTTCTCTGTTCCCTCACCACAATCCAGATTCTTTTGGGGAGTTACCAGTACAGTAACCATACCAGGAAGTACTTAATTTATTAAGCTACTGCTTTTCTTAATCTCAGTGGAGATATTTACTGATAAACAGCTACCTACGCAGCATGTTCATGTCGTTCCTAAATGAGCTTTTATCTCTCTCCCCTCACCACAAATCAGATTCTTCTGAGGAGTTCCCAGTACATTATCCTTTCCCCTGTGTAATTACCTTAACAAGCTCCAGCTGTTTTTATTCTCAGAAGGTTTACTCCCTGATATACAGCTGCCTACCCCCTTCGTAAGTGCAGGTCCTAAATGAGCTTTTTTCTCTGTTCCCTCACCACAATCCAGATTCTTTTGGGGAGTTACCAGTACAGTAACCATACCAGGAAGTACTTAATTTATTAAGCTACTGCTTTTCTTAATCTCAGTGGAGATATTTACTGATAAACAGCTACGTACGCAGCATGTTCATGTCGTTCCTAAATGAGCTTTTATCTCTCTCCCCTCACCACAAATCAGATTCTTCTGAGGAGTTCCCAGTACGTTATCCTTTCCCCTGTGTAATTACCTTAACAAGCTCCAGCTGTTTTATTCTCAGAAGGTTTACTCCCTGATATACAGCTGCCTACCCCCTTCGTAAGTGCAGGTCTTAAATGAGCTTTTTTCTCTGTTCCCTCACCACAATCCAGATTCTTTTGGGGAGTTACCAGTACAGTAACCATACCAGGAAGTACTTAATTTATTAAGCTACTGCTTTTCTTAATCTCAGTGGAGATATTTACTGATAAACAGCTACTACGCAGCATGTTCATGTCGTTCCTAAATGAGCTTTTATCTCTCTCCCCTCACCACAAATCAGATTCTTCTGAGGAGTTCCCAGTACATTATCCTTTCCCCTGTGTAATTACCTTAACAAGCTCCAGCTGTTTTTATTCTCAGAAGGTTTACTCCCTGATATACAGCTGCCTACCCCCTTCGTAAGTGCAGGTCCTAAATGAGCTTTTTTCTCTGTTCCCTCACCACAATCCAGATTCTTTTGGGGAGTTACCAGTACAGTAACCATACCAGGAAGTACTTAATTTATTAAGCTACTGCTTTTCTTAATCTCAGTGGAGATATTTACTGATAAACAGCTACCTACGCAGCATGTTCATGTCGTTCCTAAATGAGCTTTTATCTCTCTCCCCTCACCACAAATCAGATTCTTCTGAGGAGTTCCCAGTACATTATCCTTTCCCCTGTGTAATTACCTTAACAAGCTCCAGCTGTTTTTATTCTCAGAAGGTTTACTCCCTGATATACAGCTGCCTACCCCCTTCGTAAGTGCAGGTCCTAAATGAGCTTTTTTCTCTGTTCCCTCACCACAATCCAGATTCTTTTGGGGAGTTACCAGTACAGTAACCATACCAGGAAGTACTTAATTTATTAAGCTACTGCTTTTCTTAATCTCAGTGGAGATATTTACTGATAAACAGCTACTACGCAGCATGTTCATGTCGTTCCTAAATGAGCTTTTATCTCTCTCCCCTCACCACAAATCAGATTCTTCTGAGGAGTTCCCAGTACATTATCCTTTCCCCTGTGTAATTACCTTAACAAGCTCCAGCTGTTTTTATTCTCAGAAGGTTTACTCCCTGATATACAGCTGCCTACCCCCTTCGTAAGTGCAGGTCCTAAATGAGCTTTTTTCTCTGTTCCCTCACCACAATCCAGATCTTTTGGGGAGTTACCAGTACAGTAACCATACCAGGAAGTACTTAATTTATTAAGCTACTGCTTTTCTTATCTCAGTGGAGATATTTACTGATAAACAGCTACCTACGCAGCATGTTCATGTCGTTCCTAAATGAGCTTTTATCTCTCTCCCCTCACCACAAATCAGATTCTCTGAGGAGTTCCCAGTACATTATCCTTTCCCCTGTGTAATTACCTTAACAAGCTCCAGCTGTTTTTATTCTCAGAAGGTTTACTCCATGATATAGAGCTGCCTACCCCTTCGTAAGTGCAGGTCCTAAATGAGCTTTGTTCTCTGTTCCCTCACCACAATCCAGATTCTTTTGGGGAGTTACCAGTACAGTAACCATAAAAGTAAGTACTTTATTTATTAAGTTACTGCTTTTCTTAATCTCAGTGGAGATATTTACTGATAAACAGCTACCTACGCAGCATGTACATGTCGTTCTTAATGAGCTTTTATCTCTCTCCCCTCACCACAAATCAGATTCTTCTGAGCAGTTCCCAGTCCGTTATCCTTTCCCCTGTGTAATTACCTTAACAGGCTCCAGCTGTTTTTATTCTCAGAAGTTTTACTCCCTGATATACAGCTGCCTACCCCCTTCGTAAGTGCAGGTCCTAAATGAGCTTTTTTCTCTGTTCCCTCACCAAAATCCAGATTCTTTTGGGAAGCTACCAGTACAGTAACCATACCAGGAAGTACTTAATTTATTAAGCTACTGCTTTTCTTAATCTCAGTGGAGATATTTACTGATAAACAGCTACGTACGCAGCATGTTCATGTCGTTCATAAATGAGCTTTTATCTCTCTCCCCTCACCACAAATCAGATTCTTCTGAGGAGTTCCCAGTACATTATCCTTTCCCCTGTGTAATTACCTTAACAAGCTCCAGCTGTTTTTATTCTCAGAAGGTTTACTCCCTGATATACACCTGCCTACCCCGTTCGTAAGTGCAGGTCCTAAATGAGCTTTTTTCTCTGTTCCCTCACCACAATCCAGATTCTTTTGGGGAGTTACCAGTACAGTAACCATACCAGGAAGTACTTAATTTATTAAGCTACTGCTTTTCTTAATCTCAGTGGAGATATTTACTGATAAACAGCTACCTACGCAGCATGTTCATGTCGTTCCTAAATGAGCTTTTATCTCTCTCCCCTCACCACAAATCAGATTCTTCTGAGGAGTTCCCAGTACATTATCCTTTCCCCTGTGTAATTACCTTAACAAGCTCCAGCTGTTTTTATCCTCAGAAGGTTTACTCCCTGATATACACCTGCCTACCCCGTTCGTAAGTGCAGGTCCTAAATGAGCTTTTTTCTCTGTTCCTTCACCACAATCCAGATTCTTTTGGGGAGTTACCAGTACAGTAACCATACCAGGAAGTACTTAATTTATTAAGCTACTGTTTTTCTTAATCTCAGAGGAGATATTTACTGATAAACAGCTACGGACGCAGCATGTTCATGTCGTTCCTAAATGAGCTTTTATCTCTCTCCCCTCACCACAAATCAGATTCTTCTGAGGAGTTCCCAGTACATTATCCTTTCCCCTGTGTAATTACCTTAACAAGCTCCAGCTGTTTTTATTCTCAGAAGGTTTACTCCCTGATATACAGCTGCCTACCCCCTTCGTAAGTGCAGGTCCTAAATGAGCTTTTTTCTCTGTTCCCTCACCACAATCCAGATTCTTTTGGGGAGTTACCAGTACAGTAACCATACCAGGAAGTACTTAATTTATTAAGCTACTGCTTTTCTTAATCTCAGTGGAGATATTTACTGATAAACAGCTACCTACGCAGCATGTTCATGTCGTTCCTAAATGAGCTTTTATCTCTCTCCCCTCACCACAAATCAGATTCTTCTGAGGAGTTCCCAGTACATTATCCTTTCCCCTGTGTAATTACCTTAACAAGCTCCAGCTGTTTTTATTCTCAGAAGGTTTACTCCCTGATATACAGCTGCCTACCCCCTTCGTAAGTGCAGGTCCTAAATGAGCTTTTTTCTCTGTTCCCTCACCACAATCCAGATTCTTTTGGGGAGTTACCAGTACAGTAACCATACCAGGAAGTACTTAATTTATTAAGCTACTGCTTTTCTTAATCTCAGTGGAGATATTTACTGATAAACAGCTACCTACGCAGCATGTTCATGTCGTTCCTAAATGAGCTTTTATCTCTCTCCCCTCACCACAAATCAGATTCTTCTGAGGAGTTCCCAGTACATTATCCTTTCCCCTGTGTAATTACCTTAACAAGCTCCAGCTGTTTTTATTCTCAGAAGGTTTACTCCCTGATATACAGCTGCCTACCCCCTTCGTAAGTGCAGGTCCTAAATGAGCTTTTTTCTCTGTTCCCTCACCACAATCCAGATTCTTTTGGGGAGTTACCAGTACAGTAACCATACCAGGAAGTACTTAATTTATTAAGCTACTGCTTTTCTTAATCTCAGTGGAGATATTTACTGATAAACAGCTACCTACGCAGCATGTTCATGTCGTTCCTAAATGAGCTTTTGATCTCTCTCCCCTCACCACAAATCAGATTCTTCTGAGGAGTTCCCAGTACATTATCCTTTCCCCTGTGTAATTACCTTAACAAGCTCCAGCTGTTTTTATTCTCAGAAGGTTTACTCCCTGATATACAGCTGCCTACCCCCTTCGTAAGTGCAGGTCCTAAATGAGCTTTTTTCTCTGTTCCCTCACCACAATCCAGATTCTTTTGGGGAGTTACCAGTACAGTAACCATACCAGGAAGTACTTAATTTATTAAGCTACTGCTTTTCTTAATCTCAGTGGAGATATTTACTGATAAACAGCTACTACGCAGCATGTTCATGTCGTTCCTAAATGAGCTTTTATCTCTCTCCCCTCACCACAAATCAGATTCTTCTGAGGAGTTCCCAGTACATTATCCTTTCCCCTGTGTAATTACCTTAAAAGCTCCAGCTGTTTTTATTCTCAGAAGGTTTACTCCCTGATATACAGCTGCCTACCCCCTTCGTAAGTGCAGGTCCTAAATGAGCTTTTTTCTCTGTTCCCTCACCACAATCCAGATTCTTTTGGGGAGTTACCAGTACAGTAACCATACCAGGAAGTACTTAATTTATTAAGCTACTGCTTTTCTTAATCTCAGTGGAGATATTTACTGATAAACAGCTACCTACGCAGCATGTTCATGTCGTTCCTAAATGAGCTTTTATCTCTCTCCCCTCACCACAAATCAGATTCTTCTGAGGAGTTCCCAGTACATTATCCTTTCCCCTGTGTAATTACCTTAACAAGCTCCAGCTGTTTTTATTCTCAGAAGGTTTACTCCCTGATATACAGCTGCCTACCCCCTTCGTAAGTGCAGGTCCTAAATGAGCTTTTTTCTCTGTTCCCTCACCACAATCCAGATTCTTTTGGGGAGTTACCAGTACAGTAACCATACCAGGAAGTACTTAATTTATTAAGCTACTGCTTTTCTTAATCTCAGTGGAGATATTTACTGATAAACAGCTACCTACGCAGCATGTTCATGTCGTTCCTAAATGAGCTTTTATCTCTCTCCCCTCACCACAAATCAGATTCTTCTGAGGAGTTCCCAGTACATTATCCTTTCCCCTGTGTAATTACCTTAACAAGCTCCAGCTGTTTTTATTCTCAGAAGGTTTACTCCCTGATATACAGCTGCCTACCCCCTTCGTAAGTGCAGGTCCTAAATGAGCTTTTTTCTCTGTTCCCTCACCACAATCCAGATTCTTTTGGGGAGTTACCAGTACAGTAACCATACCAGGAAGTACTTAATTTATTAAGCTACTGCTTTTCTTAATCTCAGTGGAGATATTTACTGATAAACAGCTACGTACGCAGCATGTTCATGTCGTTCCTAAATGAGCTTTTATCTCTCTCCCCTCACCACAAATCAGATTCTTCTGAGGAGTTCCCAGTACATTATCCTTTCCCCTGTGTAATTACCTTAACAAGCTCCAGCTGTTTTTATTCTCAGAAGGTTTACTCCCTGATATACAGCTGCCTACCCCCTTCGTAAGTGCAGGTCTTAAATGAGCTTTTTTCTCTGTTCCCTCACCACAATCCAGATTCTTTTGGGGAGTTACCAGTACAGTAACCATACCAGGAAGTACTTAATTTATTAAGCTACTGCTTTTCTTAATCTCAGTGGAGATATTTACTGATAAACAGCTACCTACGCAGCATGTTCATGTCGTTCCTAAATGAGCTTTTATCTCTCTCCCCTCACCACAAATCAGATTCTTCTGAGGAGTTCCCAGTACATTATCCTTTCCCCTGTGTAATTACCTTAACAAGCTCCAGCTGTTTTTATTCTCAGAAGGTTTACTCCCTGATATACAGCTGCCTACCCCCTTCGTAAGTGCAGGTCCTAAATGAGCTTTTTTCTCTGTTCCCTCACCACAATCCAGATTCTTTTGGGGAGTTACCAGTACAGTAACCATACCAGGAAGTACTTAATTTATTAAGCTACTGCTTTTCTTAATCTCAGTGGAGATATTTACTGATAAACAGCTACCTACGCAGCATGTTCATGTCGTTCCTAAATGAGCTTTTATCTCTCTCCCCTCACCACAAATCAGATTCTTCTGAGGAGTTCCCAGTACATTATCCTTTCCCCTGTGTAATTACCTTAACAAGCTCCAGCTGTTTTTATTCTCAGAAGGTTTACTCCCTGATATACAGCTGCCTACCCCCTTCGTAAGTGCAGGTCCTAAATGAGCTTTTTTCTCTGTTCCCTCACCACAATCCAGATTCTTTTGGGGAGTTACCAGTACAGTAACCATACCAGGAAGTACTTAATTTATTAAGCTACTGCTTTTCTTAATCTCAGTGGAGATATTTACTGATAAACAGCTACCTACGCAGCATGTTCATGTCGTTCCTAAATGAGCTTTTATCTCTCTCCCCTCACCACAAATCAGATTCTTCTGAGGAGTTCCCAGTACATTATCCTTTCCCCTGTGTAATTACCTTAACAAGCTCCAGCTGTTTTTATTCTCAGAAGGTTTACTCCCTGATATACAGCTGCCTACCCCCTTCGTAAGTGCAGGTCCTAAATGAGCTTTTTTCTCTGTTCCCTCACCACAATCCAGATCTTTTGGGGAGTTACCAGTACAGTAACCATACCAGGAAGTACTTAATTTATTAAGCTACTGCTTTTCTTATCTCAGTGGAGATATTTACTGATAAACAGCTACCTACGCAGCATGTTCATGTCGTTCCTAAATGAGCTTTTATCTCTCTCCCCTCACCACAAATCAGATTCCTCAGGAGTTCCCAGTACATTATCCTTTCCCCTGTGTAATTACCTTAACAAGCTCCAGCTGTTTTTATTCTCAGAAGGTTTACTCCATGATATAGAGCTGCCTACCCCCTTCGTAAGTGCAGGTCCTAAATGAGCTTTGTTCTCTGTTCCCTCACCACAATCCAGATTCTTTTGGGGAGTTACCAGTACAGTAACCATAAAAGTAAGTACTTTATTTATTAAGTTACTGCTTTTCTTAATCTCAGTGGAGATATTTACTGATAAACAGCTACCTACGCAGCATGTACATGTCGTTCTTAATGAGCTTTTATCTCTCTCCCCTCACCACAAATCAGATTCTTCTGAGCAGTTCCCAGTCCGTTATCCTTTCCCCTGTGTAATTACCTTAACAGGCTCCAGCTGTTTTTATTCTCAGAAGTTTTACTCCCTGATATACAGCTGCCTACCCCCTTCGTAAGTGCAGGTCCTAAATGAGCTTTTTTCTCTGTTCCCTCACCAAAATCCAGATTCTTTTGGGAAGCTACCAGTACAGTAACCATACCAGGAAGTACTTAATTTATTAAGCTACTGCTTTTCTTAATCTCAGTGGAGATATTTACTGATAAACAGCTACGTACGCAGCATGTTCATGTCGTTCATAAATGAGCTTTTATCTCTCTCCCCTCACCACAAATCAGATTCTTCTGAGGAGTTCCCAGTACATTATCCTTTCCCCTGTGTAATTACCTTAACAAGCTCCAGCTGTTTTTATTCTCAGAAGGTTTACTCCCTGATATACACCTGCCTACCCCGTTCGTAAGTGCAGGTCCTAAATGAGCTTTTTTCTCTGTTCCCTCACCACAATCCAGATTCTTTTGGGGAGTTACCAGTACAGTAACCATACCAGGAAGTACTTAATTTATTAAGCTACTGCTTTTCTTAATCTCAGTGGAGATATTTACTGATAAACAGCTACCTACGCAGCATGTTCATGTCGTTCCTAAATGAGCTTTTATCTCTCTCCCCTCACCACAAATCAGATTCTTCTGAGGAGTTCCCAGTACATTATCCTTTCCCCTGTGTAATTACCTTAACAAGCTCCAGCTGTTTTTATCCTCAGAAGGTTTACTCCCTGATATACACCTGCCTACCCCGTTCGTAAGTGCAGGTCCTAAATGAGCTTTTTTCTCTGTTCCTTCACCACAATCCAGATTCTTTTGGGGAGTTACCAGTACAGTAACCATACCAGGAAGTACTTAATTTATTAAGCTACTGTTTTTCTTAATCTCAGAGGAGATATTTACTGATAAACAGCTACGGACGCAGCATGTTCATGTCGTTCCTAAATGAGCTTTTATCTCTCTCCCCTCACCACAAATCAGATTCTTCTGAGGAGTTCCCAGTACATTATCCTTTCCCCTGTGTAATTACCTTAACAAGCTCCAGCTGTTTTTATTCTCAGAAGGTTTACTCCCTGATATACAGCTGCCTACCCCCTTCGTAATGCAGGTCCTAAATGAGCTTTTTTCTCTGTTCCCTCACCACAATCCAGATTCTTTTGGGGAGTTACCAGTACAGTAACCATACCAGGAAGTACTTAATTTATTAAGCTACTGCTTTTCTTAATCTCAGTGGAGATATTTACTGATAAACAGCTACCTACGCAGCATGTTCATGTCGTTCCTAAATGAGCTTTTATCTCTCTCCCCTCACCACAAATCAGATTCTTCTGAGGAGTTCCCAGTACATTATCCTTTCCCCTGTGTAATTACCTTAACAAGCTCCAGCTGTTTTTATTCTCAGAAGGTTTACTCCCTGATATACAGCTGCCTACCCCCTTCGTAAGTGCAGGTCCTAAATGAGCTTTTTTCTCTGTTCCCTCACCACAATCCAGATTCTTTTGGGGAGTTACCAGTACAGTAACCATACCAGGAAGTACTTAATTTATTAAGCTACTGCTTTTCTTAATCTCAGTGGAGATATTTACTGATAAACAGCTACTACGCAGCATGTTCATGTCGTTCCTAAATGAGCTTTTATCTCTCTCCCCTCACCACAAATCAGATTCTTCTGAGGAGTTCCCAGTAATTATCCTTTCCCCTGTGTAATTACCTTAAAAGCTCCAGCTGTTTTTATTCTCAGAAGGTTTACTCCCTGATATACAGCTGCCTACCCCCTTCGTAAGTGCAGGTCCTAAATGAGCTTTTTTCTCTGTTCCCTCACCACAATCCAGA
Source organism: Perognathus longimembris pacificus (assembly GCF_023159225.1). Taxonomy (NCBI): domain Eukaryota; kingdom Metazoa; phylum Chordata; class Mammalia; order Rodentia; family Heteromyidae; genus Perognathus; species Perognathus longimembris. Next base: position 2,313 of record NW_025956184.1, on the reverse strand, counting down.
TTCTTTTGGGGAGTTACCAGTACAGTAACCATACCAGGAAGTACTTAATTTATTAAGCTACTGCTTTTCTTAATCTCAGTGGAGATATTTACTGATAAACAGCTACCTACAGCATGTTCATGTCGTTCCTAAATGAGCTTTTATCTCTCTCCCCTCACCACAAATCAGATTCTTCTGAGGAGTTCCCAGTACATTATCCTTTCCCCTGTGTAATTACCTTAACAAGCTCCAGCTGTTTTTATTCTCAGAAGGTTTACTCCCTGATATACAGCTGCCTACCCCCTTCGTAAGTGCAGGTCCTAAATGAGCTTTTTTCTCTGTTCCCTCACCACAATCCAGATTCTTTTGGGGAGTTACCAGTACAGTAACCATACCAGGAAGTACTTAATTTATTAAGCTACTGCTTTTCTTAATCTCAGTGGAGATATTTACTGATAAACAGCTACTACGCAGCATGTTCATGTCGTTCCTAAATGAGCTTTTATCTCTCTCCCCTCACCACAAATCAGATTCTTCTGAGGAGTTCCCAGTACATTATCCTTTCCCCTGTGTAATTACCTTAACAAGCTCCAGCTGTTTTTATTCTCAGAAGGTTTACTCCCTGATATACAGCTGCCTACCCCTTCGTAAGTGCAGGTCCTAAATGAGCTTTTTCTCTGTTCCCTCACCACAATCCAGATTCTTTTGGGGAGTTACCAGTACAGTAACCATACCAGGAAGTACTTAATTTATTAAGCTACTGCTTTTCTTAATCTCAGTGGAGATATTTACTGATAAACAGCTACCTACGCAGCATGTTCATGTCGTTCCTAAATGAGCTTTTATCTCTCTCCCCTCACCACAAATCAGATTCTTCTGAGGAGTTCCCAGTACATTATCCTTTCCCCTGTGTAATTACCTTAACAAGCTCCAGCTGTTTTTATTCTCAGAAGGTTTACTCCCTGATATACAGCTGCCTACCCCCTTCGTAAGTGCAGGTCCTAAATGAGCTTTTTTCTCTGTTCCCTCACCACAATCCAGATTCTTTTGGGAGTTACCAGTACAGTAACCATACCAGGAAGTACTTAATTTATTAAGCTACTGCTTTTCTTAATCTCAGTGGAGATATTTACTGATAAACAGCTACCTACGCAGCATGTTCATGTCGTTCCTAAATGAGCTTTTATCTCTCTCCCCTCACCACAAATCAGATTCTTCTGAGGAGTTCCCAGTACATTATCCTTTCCCCTGTGTAATTACCTTAACAAGCTCCAGCTGTTTTTATTCTCAGAAGGTTTACTCCCTGATATACAGCTGCCTACCCCCTTCGTAAGTGCAGGTCCTAAATGAGCTTTTTTCTCTGTTCCCTCACCACAATCCAGATTCTTTTGGGGAGTTACCAGTACAGTAACCATACCAGGAAGTACTTAATTTATTAAGCTACTGCTTTTCTTAATCTCAGTGGAGATATTTACTGATAAACAGCTACCTACGCAGCATGTTCATGTCGTTCCTAAATGAGCTTTTATCTCTCTCCCCTCACCACAAATCAGATTCTTCTGAGGAGTTCCCAGTACATTATCCTTTCCCCTGTGTAATTACCTTAACAAGCTCCAGCTGTTTTTATTCTCAGAAGGTTTACTCCCTGATATACAGCTGCCTACCCCTTCGTAAGTGCAGGTCCTAAATGAGCTTTTTTCTCTGTTCCCTCACCACAATCCAGATTCTTTTGGGGAGTTACCAGTACAGTAACCATACCAGGAAGTACTTAATTTATTAAGCTACTGCTTTTCTTAATCTCAGTGGAGATATTTACTGATAAACAGCTACCTACGCAGCATGTTCATGTCGTTCCTAAATGAGCTTTTATCTCTCTCCCCTCACCACAAATCAGATTCTTCTGAGGAGTTCCCAGTACATTATCCTTTCCCCTGTGTAATTACCTTAACAAGCTCCAGCTGTTTTTATTCTCAGAAGGTTTACTCCCTGATATACAGCTGCCTACCCCCTTCGTAAGTGCAGGTCCTAAATGAGCTTTTTTCTCTGTTCCCTCACCACAATCCAGATTCTTTTGGGGAGTTACCAGTACAGTAACCATACCAGGAAGTACTTAATTTATTAAGCTACTGCTTTTCTTAATCTCAGTGGAGATATTTACTGATAAACAGCTACCTACGCAGCATGTTCATGTCGTTCCTAAATGAGCTTTTATCTCTCTCCCCTCACCACAAATCAGATTCTTCTGAGGAGTTCCCAGTACATTATCCTTTCCCCTGTGTAATTACCTTAACAAGCTCCAGCTGTTTTTATTCTCAGAAGGTTTACTCCTGATAT
>NW_025956183.1:0-32906 GCF_023159225.1 Perognathus longimembris pacificus | reverse complement strand
GAAAGGATAATGTACTGGGAACTCCTCAGAAGAATCTGATTTGTGGTGAGGGGAGAGAGATAAAAGCTCATTTAGGAACGACATGAACATGCTGCGTAGGTAGCTGTTTATCAGTAAATATCTCCACTGAGCTTTAGAAAAGCAGTAGCTTAATAAATTAAGTACTTCCTCGTATGGTTACTGTACTGGTAACTCCCCAAAAGAATCTGGATTGTGGTGAGGGAACAGACAAAAAAGCTCATTTAGGACCTGCACTTACGAAGGGGGTAGGCAGCTGTATATCAGGGAGTAAAGCTTCTGAGAATAAAAACAGCTGCAGCTTGTTAAGGTAATTACACAGGGAAAGGATAATGTACTGGGAACTCCTCAGAAGAATCTGATTTGTGGTGAGGGGAGAGAGATAAAAGCTCATTTAGGAACGACATGAACATGCTGCGTAGGTAGCTGTTTATCAGTAAATATCTCCAATGAGATTAAGAAAAGCAGTAGCTTAATAAATTAAGTACTTCCTGGTATGGTTACTGTACTGGTAACTCCCCAAAAGAATCTGGATTGTGGTGAGGAAACAGAGAAAAAAGTTCATTTAGGACCTGCACTTACGAAGGGGGTAGGCAGCTGTATATCAGGGACTAAACCTTCTGAGAATAAAAACAGCTGGAGCTTGTTAAGGTAATTACACAGGGGAAAGGATAATGTACTGGGAACTCCTCCGAAGAATCTGATTTGTGGTGAGGGGAGAGAGATAAAAGCTCATTTAGGAACGACATGAACATGCTGCGTAGGTAGCTGTTTATCAGTAATATCTCCACTGAGATTAAGAAAAGCAGTAGCTTAATAAATTAAGTACTTCCTGGTATGGTTACTGTACTGGTAACTCCCCAAAAGAATCTGGATTGTGGTGAGGGAACAGAGAAAAAAGCTCATTTAGGACCTGCACTTACGAAGGGGGTAGGCAGCTGTATATCAGGGAGTAAACCTTCTGAGAATAAAAACAGCTGGAGCTTGTTAAGGTAATTACACAGGAGAAAGGATAAAGTACTGGGAACTCCTCAGAAGAATCTGATTTGTGGTGAGGGGAGAGAGATAAAAGCTCATTTAGGAACGACATGAACATGCTGCGTAGGTAGCTGTTTATCAGTAAATATCTCCACTGAGCTTTAGAAAAGCAGTAGCTTAATAAATTAAGTACTTCCTGGTATGGTTACTGTACTGGTAAATCCCCAAAAGAATCTGGATTGTGGTGAGGGAACAGAGAAAAAAGCTCATTTAGGACTGCACTTACGAAGGGGGTAGGCAGCTGTATATCAGGGAGTAAAGCTTCTGAGAATAAAAACAGCTGCAGCTTGTTAAGGTAATTACACAGGGGAAAGGATAATGTACTGGGAACTCCTCAGAAGAATCTGATTTGTGGTGAGGGGAGAGAGATAAAAGCTCATTTAGGAACGACATGAACATGCTGCGTAGGTAGCTGTTTATCAGTAAATATCTCCAATGAGATTAAGAAAAGCAGTACCTTAATAAATTAAGTACTTCCTGGTATGGTTACTGTACTGGTAACTCCCCAAAAGAATCTGGATTGTGGTGAGGGAACAGAGAAAAAAGTTCATTTAGGACCTGCACTTACGAAGGGGGTAGGCAGCTGTATATCAGGGACTAAACCTTCTGAGAATAAAAACAGCTGGAGCTTGTTAAGGTAATTACACAGGGGAAAGGATAATGTACTGGGAACTCCTCAGAAGAATATGATTTGTGGTGAGGGGAGAGAGATAAAAGCTCATTTAGGAACGACATGAACATGCTGCTTAGGTAGCAGTTTATCAGTAAATATCTCCACTGAGATTAAGAAAAGCAGTAGCTTAATAAATTAAGTACTTCCTGGTATGGTTACTGTACTAGAAACTCCCCAAAAGAATCTGGATTGTGGTGAGGGAACAGAGAAAAAAGCTCATTTAGGACCTGCACTTACGAAGGGGGTAGGCAGCTGTACATCAGGGAGTAAACCTTTTGAGAATAAGAACAGCTGGAGCTTGTTAAGGTAATTACACAGGGGAAAAGATAATGTACTGGGCACTCCTCAGAAGAATCTTATTTGTGGTGAGGGGAGAGAGATAAAAGCTCATTTAGGAACGACATGAACATGCTGCGTAGGTAGCTGTTTATCAGTAAATATCTCCACTGAGATTAAGAAAAGCAGTAGCTTAATAAATTAAGTACTTCCTGGTATGGTTACTGTACTGGTAACTCCCCAAAAGAATCTGGATTGTGGTGAGGGAACAGAGAAAAAAGCTCATTTAGGACCTGCACTTACGAAGGTGGTAGGCATCTGTATATCAGGGAGTAAACCTTCTGAGAATAAAAACAGCTGGAGCTTGTTAAGGTAATTACACAGGGGAAAGGATAATGTACTGGGAACTCCTTAGAAGAGTCTGATTTTTGGTGAGGGGAGAGAGACAAAAGCTCATTTGGGAACGACATGAACTTGCTGCGTAGGTAGCTGTTTATCAGTAAATATCTCCACTGAGATTAAGAAAAGCAGTAGCTTAATAAATTAAGTACTTCCTGGTATGGTTACTGTACTGGTAACTCCCCAAAAGAATCTGGATTGTGGTGAGGGAACAGAGAAAAAAGCTCTTTTAGGACCTGCACTTACGAAGGGGGTAGGCAGCTGTATATCAGGGAGTAAACCTTCTGAGAATAAAAACAGCTGGAGCTTGTTAAGGTAATTACACAGGTGAAAGGATCATGTACTGGGAACTCTTCAGAAGAATCTGATTTGTGGTGAGGGGAGAGAGATAAAAGCTCATTTAGGAACGACCTGAACATGCTGCGTACGTAGCTGTTTATCAGTAAATATCTCCACTGAGATTAAGAAAAGCAGTAGCTTAATAAATTAAGTACTTCCTGGTATGGTTACTGTACTGGTAACTCCCCAAAAGAATCTGGATTGTGGTGAGGGAATAGAGAAAAAAGCTCATTTAGGACCTGCACTTACGAAGGGGGTAGGCAGCTGTATATCAGGGAGTAAACCTTCTGAGAATAAAAACAGCTGGAGCTTGTTAAGGTAATTACACAGGGGAAAGGATAATGTACTGGGAACTCCTCAGAAGAATCTGATTTGTGGTGAGGGGAGAGAGATGTAAGCTCATTTAGGAACGACATGAACATGCTGCTTAGGTAGCTGTTTATCAGTAAATATCTCCACTGAGATTAAGTAAAGCAGTAGCTTAATAAATTAAGTACTTCCTGGTATGGTTACTGTACTGGTAACTCCCCAAAGAATCTGGATTGTGGTGAGGGAACAGAGAAAAAAGCTCATTTAGAACCTGCACTTACGAAGGGGGTAGGCAGCTGTATATCAGGGAGTAAACCTTCTGAGAATAAAAACAGCTGGAGCTTGTTAAGGTAATTACACAGGAGAAAGGATAAAGTACTGGGAACTCCTCAGAAGAATCTGATTTGTGGTGAGGGGAGAGAGATAAAAGCTCATTTAGGAACGACATGAACATGCTGCGTAGGTAGCTGTTTATCAGTAAATATCTCCACTGAGCTTTAGAAAAGCAGTAGCTAAATAAATTGAGTACTTCCTGGTATGGTTACTGTACTGGTAACTCCCCAAAAGAATCTGGATTGTGGTGAGGGAACAGAGAAAAAAGCTCATTTAGGACCTGCACTTACGAAGGGGGTAGGCAGCTGTATATCAGGGACTAAACCTTCTGAGAATAAAAACAGCTGGAGTTTGTTAAGGTAATTACACAGGGTAAAGGATAATGTACTGGGAACTCCTCAGAAGAATCTGATTTGTGGTGAGGGGAGAGAGATGAAAGCTCATTTAGGAACGACATGAACATGTTGCGTAGGTAGCTGTTTATCAGTAAATATCTCCACTGAGATTAAGAAAAGCAGTAGCTTAATAAATTAAGTACTTCCTGGCATGGTTACTGTACTGGTAACTCCCCAAAAGAATCTGGATTGTGGTGAGGGAAGAGAGAAAAAAGCTCATTTAGGACCTGCACTTACGAAGGGGGTAGGCAGCTGTATATCAGGGAGTAAAGCTTCTGAGAATAAAAACAGCTGCAGCTTGTTAAGGTAATTACACAGGGGAAAGGATAATGTACTGGGAACTCCTCAGAAGAATCTGATTTGTGGTGAGGGGAGAGAGATAAAAGCTCATTTAGGAACGACCTGAACATGCTGCGTAGGTAGCTGTTTATCAGTAAATATCTCCACTGAGATTAAGAAAAGCAGTAGCTTAATAAATTAAGTACTTCCTGGTGTGGTTACTGTACTGGTAACTCCCCAAAAGAATCTGGATTGTGGTGAGGGAACAGAGAAAAAAGCTCATTTAGGACCTGCACTTTCGAAGGGGGTAGGCAGCTGTATATCAGGGAGTAAACCTTCTGAGAATAAAAACAGCTGGAGCTTGTTAAGGTAATTACACAGGGGAAAGGATAATGTACTGGGAACTCCTCAGAAGAATCTGATTTGTGGTGAGGGGAGAGAGATAAAAGCTCATTTAGGAACGACATGAACATGCTGCGTAGGTAGCTGTTTATCAGTAAATATCTCCACTGAGATTAAGAAAAGCAGTAGCTTAATAAATAAAGTACTTCCTGGTATGGTTACTGTACTGGTAACTCCCCAAAAGAATCTGGATTGTGGTGAGGGAAGAGAGAAAAAAGCTCATTTAGGAACTGCACTTACGAAGGCGGTAGGCAGCTGTATATCAGGGAGTAAACCTTCTGAGAATAAAAACAGCTGGAGCTTGTTAAGGTAATTACACAGGAGAAAGGATAAAGTACTGGGAATTCCTCAGAAGAATCTGATTTGTGGTGAGGGGAGAGAGATAAAAGCTCATTTAGGAACGACATGAACATGCTGCGTAGGTAGCTGTTTAACAGTAAATATCTCCACTGAGCTTTAGAAAAGCAGTAGCTTAATAAATTAAGTACTTCCTGGTATGGTTACTCTACTGGTAACTCCCCAAAAGAATCTGGATTGTGGTGAGGGAACAGAGAAAAAAGCTCATTTAGGACCTGCACTTACGAAGGGGGTAGGCAGCTGTATATCAGGGAGTAAACCTTCTGAGAATAAAAACAGCAGCATCTTGTTAAGGTAATTAAACAGGGGAAAGGATAATGTACTGGGAACTCCTCAGAAGAATCTGATTTGTGGTGAGGGGAGAGAGATAAAAGCTCATTTAGGAACGACATGAACATGCTGCGTAGGTAGCTGTTTATCAGTAAATATCTCCACTGAGATTAAGAAAAGCAGTAGCTTAATAAATTAAGTACTTCCTGGTATGGTTACTGTACTGGTAACTCCCCAAAAGAATCTGGATTGTGGTGAGGGAACAGAGAAAAAAGCTCATTTAGGACCTGCACTTTCGAAGGGGGTAGGCAGCTGTATATCAGGGAGTAAAGCTTCTGAGAAGAAAAACAGCTGGAGCTTGTTAAGGTAATTACACAGGGGAAAGGATAATGTACTGGGAACTCCTCAGAAGAATCTGATTTGTGGTGAGGGGAGAGAGATAAAAGCTCATTTAGGAACGACATGAACATGCTGCGTAGGTAACTGTTTATCAGTAAATATCTCCACTGAGATTAAGAAAAGCAGTAGCTTAATAAATTAAGTACTTCCTGGTATGGTTACTGTACTGGTAACTCCCCAAAAGAATCTGGATTGTGGTGAGGGAAGAGAGAAAAAAGCTCATTTAGGAACTGCACTTACGAAGGGGGTAGGCAGCTGTATATCAGGGAGTAAACCTTCTGAAAATAAAAACAGCTGGAGCTTGTTAAGGTAATTACACAGGAGAAAGGATAAAGTTCTGGGAACTCCTCAGAAGAACCTGATTTGTGGTGAGGGGAGAGAGATAAAAGCTCATTTAGGAACGACATGAACATGCTGCGTAGGTAGCTGTTTATCAGTAAATATCTCCACTGAGCTTTAGAAAAGCAGTAGCTTAATAAATTAAGTACTTCCTGGTATGGTTACTGTACTGGTAACTCCCCAAAAGAATCTGGATTGTGGTGAGGGAACAGAGAAAAAAGCTCATTTAAGACCTGCACTTACGAAGGGGGTAGGCAGCTGTATATCAGGGAGTAAAGCTTCTGAGAATAAAAACAGCTGCAGCTTGTTAAGGTAATTACACAGGGGAAAGGATAATGTACTGGGAACTCCTCAGAAGAATCTGATTTCTGGTGAGGGGAGAGAGATAAAAGCTCATTTAGGAACGACATGAACATGCTGCGTAGGTAGCTGTTTATCAGTAAATATCTCCACTGAGATTAAGAAAAGCAGTAGCTTAATAAATTAAGTACTTCCTGGTATGGTTTCTGTACTGGTAACTCCCCAAAAGAATCAGGATTGTGGTGAGGGAACAGAGAAAAAAGCTCATTTAGGACCTGCACTTACGAAGGGGGTAGGCAGCTGTATATCAGGGACTAAACCTTCTGAGAATGAAAACAGCTGGAGCTTGTTAAGGTAATTACACAGGGGAAAGGATAATGTACTGGGACCTCCTCAGAAGAATCTGATTTGTGGTGAGGGGAGAGAGATAAAAGCTCATTTAGGAACGACATGAACATGCTGCGTAGGTAGCTGTTTATCAGTAAATATCTCCACTGAGATTAAGAAAAGTAGAAGCTTAATAAATTAAGTACTTCCTGGTATGGTTACTGTACTGGGAACTCCCCAAAAGAATTTGGATTGTGGTGAGGGAACAGAGAAAAAAGCTCATTTAGGACCTGCACTTACGAAGGGGGTAGGCAGCTGTATATCAGGGAGTAAACCTTCTGAGAATAAAAACAGCTGGAGCTTGTTAAGGTAATTACACAGGAGAAAGGATAAAGTACTGGGAACTCCTCAGAAGAATCTGATTTGTGGTGAGGGGAGAGAGATAAAAGCTCATTTAGGAACGACATGAACATGCTGCGTAGGTAGCTGTTTATCAGTAAATATCTCCACTGAGCTTTAGAAAAGCAGTAGGTTAATAAATTAAGTACTTCCTGGTATGGTTACTGTACTGGTAACTCCCCAAAAAAATCTGGATTGTGGTGAGGGAACAGAGAAAAAAGCTCATTTAGGACCTGCACTTACGAAGGGGGTAGGCAGCTGTATATCAGGGAGTAAAGCTTCTGAGAATAAAAACAGCTGGAGTTTGTTAAGGTAATTACACAGGGGAAAGGATAATGTACTGGGAACTCCTCAGAAGAATCTGATTTGTGGTGAGGGGAGAGAGATAAAAGCTCATTTAGGAACGACATGAACATGCTGCGTAGGTAGCTGTTTATCAGTAAATATCTCCACTGAGATTAAGAAAAGCAGTAGCTTAATAAATTAAGTACTTCCTGGTATGGTTACTGTTCTGGTAACTTCCCAAAAGAATCTGGATTGTGGTGAGGGAACAGAGAAAAAAGCTCATTTAGGACCCGCACTTACGAAGGGGGTAGGCAGCTGTATATCAGGGAGTAAACCTTCTGAGAATAAAAACAGCTGGAGCTTGTTAAGGTAATTACACAGGGGAAAGGATAATGTACTGGGAACTCCTCAGAAGATTCTGATTTGTGGTGAGGGGAGAGAGATAAAAGCTCATTTAAGGAACGACATGAACATGCTGCGTACGTAGCTGTTTATCAGTAAATATCTCCACTGAGATTAAGAAAAGCAGTAGCTTAATAAATTAAGTACTTCCTGGTATGGTTACTGTACTGGTAACTCCCCAAAAGAATCTGGATTGTGGTGAGGGAACAGAGAAAAAAGCTCATTTAGGACCTGCACTTACGAAGGGGGTAGGCAGCTGTATATCAGGGACTAAACCTTCTGAGAATAAAAACAGCTGGAGCATGTTAAGGTAATTACACAGGGGAAAGGATAATGTACTGGGAACTCCTCAGAAGAATCTGATTTGTGGTGAGGGGAGAGAGATAAAAGTTCATTTAGGAACGACATGAACATGCTGCTTAGGTAGCTGTTTATCAGTAAATATCTCCACTGAGATTAAGAAAAGCAGTAGGTTAATAAATTAAGTACTTCCTGGTATGGTTACTGTACTGGTAACTCCCCAAAAGAATCTGGATTTTGGTGAGGGAACAGAGAAAAAAGCTCATTTAGGACCTGCACTTACGAAGGGGGTAGGCAGCTGTATATCAGGGAGTAAACCTTCTGAGAATAAAAGCAGCTGGAGTTTGTTAAGGTAATTACACAGGGGAAAGGATAATGTACTGGGAACTCCTCAGAAGAATCTGATTTGTGGTGAGGGGAGAGAGATAAAAGCTCATTTAGGAACGACATGAACATGCTGCGTAGGTAGCTGTTTATCAGTAAATATCTCCACTGAGATTAAGAAAAGCAGTAGCTTAATAAATTAAGTACTTCCTGGTATGGTTACTGTTCTGGTAACTTCCCAAAAGAATCTGGATTGTGGTGAGGGAACAGAGAAAAAAGCTCATTTAGGACCCGCACTTACGAAGGGGGTAGGCAGCTGTATATCAGGGGAGTAAACCTTCTGAGAATAAAAACAGCTGGAGCTTGTTAAGGTAATTACACAGGGGAAAGGATAATGTACTGGGAACTCCTCAGAAGATTCTGATTTGTGGTGAGGGGAGAGAGATAAAAGCTCATTAAGGAACGACATGAACATGCTGCGTACGTAGCTGTTTATCAGTAAATATCTCCACTGAGATTAAGAAAAGCAGTAGCTTAATAAATTAAGTACTTCCTGGTATGGTTACTGTACTGGTAACTCCCCAAAAGAATCTGGATTGTGGTGAGGGAACAGAGAAAAAAGCTCATTTAGGACCTGCACTTACGAAGGGGGTAGGCAGCTGTATATCAGGGACTAAACCTTCTGAGAATAAAAACAGCTGGAGCATGTTAAGGTAATTACACAGGGGAAAGGATAATGTACTGGGAACTCCTCAGAAGAATCTGATTTGTGGTGAGGGGAGAGAGATAAAAGTTCATTTAGGAACGACATGAACATGCTGCTTAGGTAGCTGTTTATCAGTAAATATCTCCACTGAGATTAAGAAAAGCAGTAGGTTAATAAATTAAGTACTTCCTGGTATGGTTACTGTACTGGTAACTCCCCAAAAGAATCTGGATTTTGGTGAGGGAACAGAGAAAAAAGCTCATTTAGGACCTGCACTTACGAAGGGGGTAGGCAGCTGTATATCAGGGAGTAAACCTTATGAGAATAAAAGCAGCTGGAGCTTATTAAGGTAATTACACAGGGGAAAGGATAATGTACTGGGAACTCCTCAGAAGCATCTGATTTGTGGTGAGGGGAGAGAGATAAAAGCTCATTTAGGAACGACATGAACATGCTGCGTAGGTAGCTGTTTATCAGTAAATATCTCCACTGAGATTAAGAAAAGCAGTAGCTTAATAAATTAAGTACTTCCTGGTATGGTTACTGTACTGGTAACTCCCCAAAAGAATCTGGATTGTGGTGAGGGAACAGAGAAAAAAGCTCATTTAGGACCTGCACTTACGAAGGGGGTAGGCAGCTGTATATCAGCGAGTAAAGTTTCTGAGAATAAAAACAGCTGCAGCTTGTTAAGGTAATTACACAGGGGAAAGGATAATGTACTGGGAACTCCTAAGAAGCATCTGATTTGTGGTGAGGGGAGAGAGATAAAAGCTCATTTAGGAACGACATGAACATGCTGCGTAGGTAGCTGTTTATCAGTAAATATCTCCACTGAGATTAAGAAAAGCAGTAGCTTAATAAATTAAGTACTTCCTGGTATGGTTACTGTACTGGTAACTCCCCAAAAGAATCTGGATTGTGGTGAGGGAACAGAGAAAAAAGCTCATTTAGGACCTGCACTTACGAAGGGGGTAGGCAGCTGTATATCAGCGAGTAAACCTTCTGAGAATAAAAACAGCTGGAGCTTGTTAAGGAAATTACACAGGAGAAAGGATAAAGTACTGGGAACTCCTCAGAAGAATCTGATTTGTGGTGAGGGGAGAGAGATAAAAGCTCATTTAGGAACGACATGAACAGGCTGCGTAGGTAGCTGTTTATCAGTAAATATCTCCACTGAGCTTTAGAAAAGCAGTAGCTTAATAAATTAAGTACTTCCTGGTATGGTTACTGTACTGGTAACTCCCCAAAAGAATCTGGATTGTGGTGAAGGAACAGAGAAAAAAGCTCATTTAGGACCTGCACTTACGAAGGGGGTAGGCAGCTGTATATCAGGGAGTAAAGCTTCTGAGAATAAAAACAGCTGCAGCTTGTTAAGGTAATTACACAGGGGAAAGGATAATGTACTGGGAACTCCTCAGAAGAATCTGATTTGTGGTGAGGGGAGAGAGATAAAAGCTCATTTAGGAACGACATGAACATGCTGCGTAGGTAGCTGTTTATCAGTAAATATCTCCACTGAGATTAAGAAAAGCAGTAGCTTAATAAATTAAGTACTTCCTGGTATGGTTACTGTACTGGTAACTCCCCAAAAGAATCTGGATTGTGGTGAGGGAACAGAGAAAAAAGCTCATTTAGGACCTGCACTTTCGAAGGGGGTAGGCAGCTGTATATCAGGGAGTAAAGCTTCTGAGAATAAAAACAGCTGGAGCTTGTTAAGGTAATTACACAGGGGAAAGGATAATGTACTGGGAACTCCTCAGAAGAATCTGATTTGTGGTGAGGGGAGAGAGATAAAAGCTCATTTAGGAACGACATGAACATGCTGTGTAGGTAGCTGTTTATCAGTAAATATCTCCACTGAGATTAAGAAAAGCAGTAGCTTAATAAATTAAGTACTTCCTGGTATGGTTACTGTACTGGTAACTCCCGAAAAGAATCTGGATTGTGGTGAGGGAACAGAGAAAAAAGCTCTTTTAGGACCTGCACTCACGAAGGGGGTAGGCAGCTGTATATCAGGGAGTAAACCTTCTGAGAATAAAAACAGCTGGAGCTTGTTAAGGTAATTACACAGGAGAAAGGATAAAGTACTGGGAACTCCTCAGAAGAATCTGATTTGTGGTGAGGGGAGAGAGATAAAAGCTCATTTAAGAACTACATGTACATGCTACTTAGGTAGCTGTTTATCAGTAAATATCTCCACTGAGATTAAGAAAAGCAGTAGGTTAATAAATTAAGTACTTCCTGGTATGGTTACTGTACTGGTAACTCCCCAAACGAATCTGGATTGTGGTGAGGGAATAGAGAAAAAAGCTCATTTAGGACCTGCACTCACGAAGGGGGTAGGCAGCTGTATATCAGGGAGTAAAGCTTCGGAGAATAAAAACAGCTGGAGCTTGTTAAGGTAATTACACAGGGGAAAGGATAATGTACTGGGAACTCCTCAGAAGAATCTGATTTGTGGTGAGGGGAGAGAGATAAAAGCTCATTTAAGAACTACATGTACATGCTACTTAGGTAGCTGTTTATCAGTAAATATCTCCACTGAGATTAAGAAAAGCAGTAGGTTAATAAATTAAGTATTTCCTGGTATGGTTACTGTACTGGTAACTCCCCAAAAGAATCTGGATTGTGGTGAGGGAACAGAGAAAAAAGCTCATTTAGGACCTGCACTCACGAACGGGGTAGGCAGCTGTATATCAGGGAGTAAACCTTCTGAGAATAAAAACAGCTGGAGCTTGTTAAGGTAATTACACAGGAGAAAGGATAAAGTACTGGGTACTCCTCAGAAGAATCTGATTTGTGGTGAGGGGAGAGAGATAAAAGCTCATTTAGGAACGACATGAACATGCTGTGTACGTAGCTGTTTATCAGTAAATATCTCCACTGAGATTAAGAAAAGCAGTAGCTTAATAAATTAAGTACTTCCTGGTATGGTTACTGTACTGGTAACTCCCCAAAAGAATCTGGATTGTGGTGAGGGAACAGAGAAAAAAGCTCATTTAGGACCTGCACTTACTAAGGGGGTAGGCAGCTGTATATCAGGGAGTAAAGCTTCTGAGAATAAAAACAGCTGGAGATTGTTAAGGTAATTACACAGGGGAAAGGATAATGTACTGGGAACTCCTCAGAAGAATCTGATTTGTGGTGAGGGGAGAGAGATAAAAGCTCATTTAGGAACGACATGAACATGCTGCGTAGGTAGCTGTTTATCAGTAAATATCTCCACTGAGATTAAGAAAAGCAGTAGCTTAATAAATTAAGTACTTCCTGGTATGGTTACTGTACTGGTAACTCCCCAAAAGAATCTGGATTGTGGTGAGGGAACAGAGAAAAAAGCTCATTTAGGAACTGCACTTACGAAGGGGGTAGGCAGCTGTATATCAGGGAGTAAACCTTCTGAGAATAAAAACAGCTGGAGCTTGTTAAGGTAATTACACAGGGGAGAGGATATTGTACTGGGAACTCCTCAGAAGAATCTGATTTGTGGTGAGGGGAGAGAGATAAAAGCTCATTTAGGAACGACATGAACATGCTGCGTAGGTAGCTGTTTATCAGTAAATATCTCCACTGAGATTAAGAAAAGCAGTAGCTTAATAAATTAAGTACTTCCTGGTATGGATACTGTACTGGTAACTCCCCAAAGAATCTGGATTGTGGTGAGGGAACAGAGAAAAAAGCTCATTTAGGACCTGCACTTACGAAGGGGGTAGGCAGCTGTATATCAGGGAGTAAAGCTTCTGAGAATAAAAACAGCTGGAGTTTGTTAAGGTAATTACACAGGGGAAAGGATAATGTACTGGGAACTCCTCAGAAGAATCTGATTTGTGGTGAGGGGAGAGAGATAAAAGCTCATTTAGGAACGACATGAACATGCTGCGTAGGTAGCTGTTTATCAGTAAATATCTCCACTGAGATTAAGAAAAGCAGTAGCTTAATAAATTAAGTACTTCCTGGTATGGTTACTGTACTGGTAACTTCCCAAAAGAATCTGGATTGCGGTGAGGGAACAGAGAAAAAAGCTCATTTAGGACCCGCACTTACGAAGGGGTAGGCAGCTGTATATCAGGGAGTAAACCTTCTGAGAATAAAAACAGCTGGAGCTTGTTAAGGTAATTACACAGGGGAAAGGATAATGTACTGGGAACTCCTCAGAAGATTCTGATTTGTGGTGAGGGGAGAGAGATAAAAGCTCATTAAGGAACGACATGAACATGCTGCGTACGTAGCTGTTTATCAGTAAATATCTCCACTGAGATTAAGAAAAGCAGTAGCTTAATAAATTAAGTACTTCCTGGTATGGTTACTGTACTGGTAACTCCCCAAAAGAATCTGGATTGTGGTGAGGGAACAGAGAAAAAAGTTCATTTAGGACCTGCACTTACGAAGGGGGTAGGCAGCTGTATATCAGAGAGTAAAGCTTCTGAGAATAAAAAAAGCTGGAGCTTGTTAAGGTAATTACACAGGGGAAAGGATAATGTACTGGGAACTCCTCAGAAGAATCTGATTTGTGGTGAGGGGAGAGAGATAATAGCTCATTTAGCAACTACATGTACATGCTGCTTAGGTAGCTGTTTATCAGTAAATATCTCCACTGAGATTAAGAAAAGCAGTAGCTTAATAAATTAAGTACTTCCTGGTATGGTTACTGTACTGGTAACTCCCCAAAAGAATCTGGATTGTGGTGAGGGAACAGAGAAAAAAGCTCATTTTGGACCTGCAATTACGAAGGGGGTAGGCAGCTGTATATCAGGGAGTAAACCTTCTGAGAATAAAAACAGCTGGAGCTTGTTAAGGTAATTACACAGGGGAAAGGATAATGTACTGGGAACTCCTCAGAAGAATCTGATTTGTGGTGAGGGGAGAGAGATAAAAGCTCATTTAAGAACTACATGTACATGCTACTTAGGTAGCTGTTTATCAGTAAATATCTCCACTGAGATTAAGAAAAGCAGTAGCTTAATAAATTAAGTACTTCCTGGTATGGTTACTGTACTGGTAACTCCCCAAAAGAATCTGGATTGTGGTGAGGGAACAGAGAAAAAAGCTCATTTAGGACCTGCTCTTACGAAGGGGTTAGGCAGCTGTATATCAGGGAGTAAACCTTCTGAGAATAAAAACAGCTGGAGCTTGTTAAGGTAATTACACAGGGGAAAGGATAATTTACTGGGGACTCCTCAGAAGAATCTGATTTGTGGTGAGGGGAGAGAGATAAAAGCTCATTTAGGAACGACATGAACATGCTGCGTAGGTAGCTGTTTATCAGTAAATATCTCCACTGAGATTAAGAAAAGCAGTAGCTTAAAAATTAAGTACTTCCTGGTATGGTTACTGTACTGGTAACTCCCCAAAAGAATCTGGATTGTGGTGAGGGAACAGAGAAAAAAGCTCATTTAGGACCTGCACTTACGAAGGGGGTAGGCAGCGGTATATCAGGGAGTAAAGCTTCTGAGAATAAAAACAGCTGGAGCTTGTTAAGGTAATTACACAGGGAAAAGGATAATGTACTGGGAACTACTCAGAAGAATCTGATTTGTGGTGAGGGGAGAGAGATAAAAGCTCATTTAGGAACGACATGAACATGCTGCGTAGGTAGCTGTTTATCAGTAAATATCTCAACTGAGATTAAGAAAAGCAGTAGCTTAATAAATTAAGTACTTCCTGGTATGGTTACTGTACTGGTAACTCCCCAAAAGAATCTGGATTGTGGTGAGGGAACGGAGAAAAAAGCTCATTTAGGACCTGCACTTACGAAGGGAGTAGGCAGCTGTATATCATGGAGTAAACCTTCTGAGAATAAAACAGCTGGAGCTTGTTAAGGTAATTACACAGGGGAAAGGATAAAGTACTGGGAACTCCTCAGAAGAATCTGATTTGTGGTGAGGGGAGAGAGATAAAAGCTCATTTAGGAACGACATGAACATGCTGCGTAGGTAGCTGTTTATCAGTAAATATCTCCACTGAGCTTTAGAAAAGCAGTAGCTTAATAAATTAAGTACTTCCTGGTATGGTTACTGTACTGGTAACTCCCCAAAAGAATCTGGATTGTGGTGAGGGAACAGAGAAAAAAGCTCATTTAGGACCTGCACTTACGAAGGGGGTAGGCAGCTGTATATCAGGGAGTAAACCTTCTGAGAATAAAAACAGCTGGAGCTTGTTAAGGTAATTACACAGGGGAAAGGATAATGTACTGGGAACTCCTCAGAAGAATCTGATTTGTGGTGAGGGGAGAGAGATTAAAGCTCATTAAGGAACGACATGAACATGCTGCGTACGTAGCTGTTTATCAGTAAATATCTCCACTGAGATTAAGAAAAGCAGTAGCTTAATAAATTAAGTACTTCCTGGTATGGTTACTGTACTGGTAACTCCCCAAAAGAATCTGGATTGTGGTGAGGGAACAGAGAAAAAAGCTCATTTAGGACCTGCACTTACGAAGGGGGTAGGCAGCTGTATATCAGGGAGTAAACCTTCTGAGAATAAAAACAGCTGGAGCTTGTTAAGGTAATTACACAGGGGAAAGGATAATGTACTGGGAACTCCTCAGAAGAATCTGATTTGTGGTGAGGGGAGAGAGATAAAAGCTCATTTAGGAACGACATGAACATGCTGCGTAGGTAGCTGTTTATCAGTAAATATCTCCACTGAGATTAAGAAAAGCAGTAGCTTAATAAATTAAGTACTTCCTGGCAAGGTTACTGTACTGGTAACTCCCCAAAAGAATCTGGATTGTGGTGAGGGAACAGAGAAAAAAGCTCATTTAGGACCTGCACTTACGAAGGGGGTAGGCAGCTGTATATCAGCGAGTAAACCTTCTGAGAATAAAAACAGCTGGAGCTTGTTAAGGAAATTACACAGGAGAAAGGATAAAGTACTGGGAACTCCTCAGAAGAATCTGATTTGTGGTGAGGGGAGAGAGATAAAAGCTCATTTAGGAACGACATGAACAGGCTGCGTAGGTAGCTGTTTATCAGTAAATATCTCCACTGAGCTTTAGAAAAGCAGTAGCTTAATAAATTAAGTACTTCCTGGTATGGTTACTGTACTGGTAACTCCCCAAAAGAATCTGGATTGTGGTGAGGGAACAGAGAAAAAAGCTCATTTAGGACCTGCACTTACGAAGGGGGTAGGCAGCTGTATATCAGGGAGTAAAGCTTCTGAGAATAAAAACAGCTGCAGCTTGTTAAGGTAATTACACAGGGGAAAGGATAATGTACTGGGAACTCCTCAGAAGAATCTGATTTGTGGTGAGGGGAGAGAGATAAAAGCTCATTTAGGAACGACATGAACATGCTGCGTAGGTAGCTGTTTATCAGTAAATATCTCCACTGAGATTAAGAAAAGCAGTAGCTTAATAAATTAAGTACTTCCTGGTATGGTTACTGTACTGGTAACTCCCCAAAAGAATCTGGATTGTGGTGAGGGAACAGAGAAAAAAGCTCATTTAGGACCTGCACTTTCGAAGGGGGTAGGCAGCTGTATATCAGGGAGTAAAGCTTCTGAGAATAACAACAGCTGGAGCTTGTTAAGGTAATTACACAGGGGAAAGGATAATGTACTGGGAACTCCTCAGAAGAATCTGATTTGTGGTGAGGGGAGAGAGATAAAAGCTCATTTAGGAACGACATGAACATGCTGTGTAGGTAGCTGTTTATCAGTAAATATCTCCACTGAGATTAAGAAAAGCAGTAGCTTAATAAATTAAGTACTTCCTGGTATGGTTACTGTACTGGTAACTCCCCAAAAGAATCTGGATTGTGGTGAGGGAACAGAGAAAAAAGCTCTTTTAGGACCTGCACTTACGAAGGGGGTAGGCAGCTGTATATCAGGGAGTAAACCTTCTGAGAATAAAAACAGCTGGAGCTTGTTAAGGTAATTACACAGGGGAAAGGATAATGTACTGGGAACTCCTCAGAAGAATCTGATTTGTGGTGAGGGGAGAGAGATAAAAGCTCATTTAAGAACTACATGTAGATGCTACTTAGGTAGCTGTTTATCAGTAAATATCTCCACTGAGATTAAGAAAAGCAGTAGCTTAATAAATTAAGTACTTCCTGGTATGGTTACTGTACTGGTAACTCCCCAAAAGAATCTGGATTGTGGTGAGGGAACAGAGAAAAAAGCTCATTTAGGACCTGCTCTTACGAAGGGGTTAGGCAGCTGTATATCAGGGAGTAAACCTTCTGAGAATAAAAACAGCTGGAGCTTGTTAAGGTAATTACACAGGGGAAAGGATAATTTACTGGGGACACCTCAGAAGAATCTGATTTGTGGTGAGGGGAGAGAGATAAAAGCTCATTTAGGAACGACATGAACATGCTGCGTAGGTAGCTGTTTATCAGTAAATATCTCCACTGAGATTAAGAAAAGCAGTAGCTTAAAAAATTAAGTACTTCCTGGTATGGTTACTGTACTGGTAACTCCCCAAAAGAATCTGGATTGTGGTGAGGGAACAGAGAAAAAAGCTCATTTAGGACCTGCACTTACGAAGGGGGTAGGCAGCGGTATATCAGGGAGTAAAGCTTCTGAGAATAAAAACAGCTGGAGCTTGTTAAGGTAATTACACAGGGAAAAGGATAATGTACTGGGAACTACTCAGAAGAATCTGATTTGTGGTGAGGGGAGAGAGATAAAAGCTCATTTAGGAACGACATGAACATGCTGCGTAGGTAGCTGTTTATCAGTAAATATCTCAACTGAGATTAAGAAAAGCAGTAGCTTAATAAATTAAGTACTTCCTGGTATGGTTACTGTACTGGTAACTCCCCAAAAGAATCTGGATTGTGGTGAGGGAACGGAGAAAAAAGCTCATTTAGGACCTGCACTTACGAAGGGAGTAGGCAGCTGTATATCATGGAGTAAACCTTCTGAGAATAAAAACAGCTGGAGCTTGTTAAGGTAATTACACAGGGGAAAGGATAAAGTACTGGGAACTCCTCAGAAGAATCTGATTTGTGGTGAGGGGAGAGAGATAAAAGCTCATTTAGGAACGACATGAACATGCTGCGTAGGTAGCTGTTTATCAGTAAATATCTCCACTGAGCTTTAGAAAAGCAGTAGCTTAATAAATTAAGTACTTCCTGGTATGGTTACTGTACTGGTAACTCCCCAAAAGAATCTGGATTGTGGTGAGGGAACAGAGAAAAAAGCTCATTTAGGACCTGCACTTACGAAGGGGGTAGGCAGCTGTATATCAGGGAGTAAACCTTCTGAGAATAAAAACAGCTGGAGCTTGTTAAGGTAATTACACAGGGGAAAGGATAATGTACTGGGAACTCCTCAGAAGAATCTGATTTGTGGTGAGGGGAGAGAGATTAAAGCTCATTAAGGAACGACATGAACATGCTGCGTACGTAGCTGTTTATCAGTAAATATCTCCACTGAGATTAAGAAAAGCAGTAGCTTAATAAATTAAGTACTTCCTGGTATGGTTACTGTACTGGTAACTCCCCAAAAGAATCTGGATTGTGGTGAGGGAACAGAGAAAAAAGCTCATTTAGGACCTGCACTTACGAAGGGGGTAGGCAGCTGTATATCAGGGAGTAAACCTTCTGAGAATAAAAACAGCTGGAGCTTGTTAAGGTAATTACACAGGGGAAAGGATAATGTACTGGGAACTCCTCAGAAGAATCTGATTTGTGGTGAGGGGAGAGAGATAAAAGCTCATTTAGGAACGACATGAACATGCTGCGTAGGTAGCTGTTTATCAGTAAATATCTCCACTGAGATTAAGAAAAGCAGTAGCTTAATAAATTAAGTACTTCCTGGCAAGGTTACTGTACTGGTAACTCCCCAAAAGAATCTGGATTGTGGTGAGGGAACAGAGAAAAAAGCTCATTTAAGACCTGCACTTACGAAGGGGGTAGGCAGCTGTATATCAGGGAGTAAAGCTTCTGAGAATAAAAACAGCTGCAGATTGTTAAGGTAATTACACATGGGAAAGGATAATGTACTGGGAACTCCTCAGAAGAATCTGATTTGTGGTGAGGGGAGAGAGATAAAACCTCATTTAGGAACGACATGAACATGCTGCGTAGGTAGCTGTTTATCAGTAAATATCTCCACTGAGATTAAGAAAAGCAGTAGCTTAATAAATTAAGTACTTCCTGGTATGGTTACTGTACTCGTAACTCCCCAAAAGAATCTGGATTATGGTGAGGGAACAGAGAAAAAAGCTCATTTAGGACCTGCACTTACGAAGGGTTAGGCAGCTGTATATCAGGGAGTAAACCTTCTGAGAATAAAAACAGCTGGAGCTTGTTAAGGTAATTACACAGGAGAATGGATAAAGTACTGGGAAATCCTCAGAAGAATCTGATTTGTGGTGAGGGGAGAGAGATAAAAGCTCATTTAGGAACGACATGAACATGCTGCGTAGGTAGCTGTTTATCAGTAAATATCTCCACTGAGCTTTAGAAAAGCTGTAGCTTAATAAATTAAGTACTTCCTGGTATGGTTTCTGTACTGGTAACTCCCCAAAAGAATCTGGATTGTGGTGAGGGAACAGAGAAAAAAGCTCATTTAGGACCTGCACTTACGAAGGGGGTAGGCAGCTGTATATCAGGGAGTAAAGCTTCTGAGAATAAAAACAGCTGCAGCTTGTTAAAGTAATTACACAGGGGAATGGATAATGTACTGGGAACTCCTCAGAAGAATCTGATTTGTGGTGAAGGGAGAGAGATAAAAGCTCATTTAGGAACGACATGAACATGCTGCGTAGGTAGCTGTTTATCAGTAAATATCTCCACTGAGATTAAGAAAAGCAGTAGCTTAATAAATTAAGTACTTCCTGGTATGGTTACTGTACTGGTAACTCCCCAAAAGAATCTGGATTGTGGTGAGGGAACAGAGAAAAAAGCTCATTTAAGACCTGCACTTTCGAAGGGGGTAGGCAGCTGTATATCAGGGAGTAAAGCTTCTGAAAATAAAAACAGCTGGAGCTTGTTAAGGTAATTACACAGGGGAAAGGATAATGTACTGGGAACTCCTCAGAAGAATCTGGTTTGTGGTGAGGGGAGAGAGATAAAAGCTCATTTAGGAACGACATGAACATGCTGCGTAGGTAGCTGTTTATCAGTAAATATCTCCACTGAGATTAAGAAAAGCAGTAGCTTAATAAATTAAGTACTTCCTGGTATGGTTACTGTACTGGTAACTCCCCAAAAGAATCTGGATTGTGGTGAGGGAACAGAGAAAAAAGCTCATTTAGGAACTGCACTTACAAAGGGGGTAGGCAGCTGTATATCAGGGAGTAAACCTTCTGAGAATAAAAACAGCTGGAGCTTGTTAAGGTAATTACACAGGGGAAAGGATATTGTACTGGGAACTCCTCAGAAGAATCTGATTTGTGGTGAGGGGGAGAGAGATAAAAGCTCATTTAGGAACGACATGAACATGCTGCGTAGGTAGCTGTTTATCAGTAAATATCTCCACTGAGTTTTAGAAAAGCAGTAGCTTAATAAATTAAGTACTTCCTGGTATGGTTACTGTACTGGTAACTCCCCAAAAGAATCTGGATTGTGGTGAGGGAACAGAGAAAAAAGCTCATTTAGGACCTGCACTTACGAAGGGGGTAGGCAGCTGTATATCAGGGAGTAAACCTTCTGAGAATAAAAACAGCTGGAGCTTGTTAAGGTAATTACACAGGGGAAAGGATAATGTACTGGGAACTCCTCAGAAGAATCTGATTTGTGGTGAGGGGAGAGAGATTAAAGCTCATTAAGGAACGACATGAACATGCTGCGTAGGTAGCTGTTTATCAGTAAATATCTCCACTGAGATAAGAAAAGCAGTAGCTTAATAAATTAAGTACTTCCTGGTATGGTTACTGTACTGGTAACTTCCCAAAAGAATCTGGATTGTGGTGAGGGAACAGAGAAAAAAGCTCATTTAGGACCCGCACTTACGAAGGGGGTAGGCAGCTGTATATCAGGGAGTAAAGCTTCTGAGAATAAAAACAGCTGGAGCTTGTTAAGGTAATTACACAGGGGAAAGGATAATGTACTGGGAACTCCTCAGAAGATTCTGATTTGTGGTGAGGGGGAGAGAGATAAAAGCTCATTAAGGAACGACATGAACATGCTGCGTACGTAGCTGTTTATCAGTAAATATCTCCACTGAGATTAAGAAAAGCAGTAGCTTAATAAATTAAGTACTTCCTGGTATGGTTACTGTACTGGTAACTCCCCAAAAGAATCTGGATTGTGGTGAGGGAAGAGAGAAAAAAGCTCATTTAGGACCTGCACTTACGAAGGGGGTAGGCAGCTGTATTTCAGGGAGTAAAGCTTCTGAGAATAAAAAAAGCTGGAGCTTGTTAAGGTAATTACACAGGGGAAAGGATAATGTACTGGGAACTCCTCAGAAGATTCTGATTTGTGGTGAGGGGAGAGAGATAAAAGCTCATTTAGGAACGACATGAACATGCTGCGTAGGTAGCTGTTTATCAGTAAATATCTCCACTGAGATTAAGAAAAGCAGTAGCTTAATAAATTAAGTACTTCCTGGTATGGTTACTGTACTGGTAACTTCCCAAAAGAATCTGGATTGTCTTGAGGGAACAGAGAAAAAAGCTCATTTAGGACCCGCAGTTACGAAGGGGGTAGGCAGCTGTATATAAGGGACTAAACCTTCTGGAGAATAAAAACAGCTGGAGCTTGTTAAGGTAATTACACAGGGGAAAGGATAATGTACTGGGAACTCCTCAGAAGATTCTGATTTGTGGTGAGGGGAGAGAGATAAAAGCTCATTAAGTAACGACATGAACATGCTGCGTACGTAGCTGTTTATCAGTAAATATCTCCACTGAGATTAAGAAAAGCAGTAGCTTAATAAATTAAGTACTTCCTGGTTATGGTTACTGTACTGGTAACTCCCCAAAAGAATCTGGATTGTGGTGAGGGAACAGAGAAAAAAGCTCATTTAGGACCTGCACTTACGAAGGGGGTAGGCAGCTGTATATCAGGGAGTAAAGCTTCTGAGAATAAAAAAAGCTGGAGCTTGTTAAGGTATTACACAGGGGAAAGGATAATGTACTGGGAACTCCTCAGAAGAATCTGATTTGTGGTGAGGGGAGAGAGATAAAAGCTCATTTAGGAACTACATGTACATGCTGCTTAGGTAGCTGTTTATCAGTAAATATCTCCACTGAGATTAAGAAAAGCAGTAGCTTAATAAATTAAGTACTTCCTGGTATGGTTACTGTACTGGTAACTCCCCAAAAGAATCTGGATTGTGGGTGAGGGAACAGAGAAAAAAGCTCATTTAGGACCTGCACTTACGAAGGGGGTAGGCAGCTGTATATCAGGGAGTAAACCTTCTGAGAATAAAAACAGCTGGAGCTTGTTAAGGTAATTACACAGGGGAAAGGATAATGTACTGGGAACTCCTCAGAAGAATCTGATTTGTCGTGAGGGGAGAGAGATAAAAGATCATTTAGGAACGACAAGAACATGCTGCGTAGGTAGCTGTTTATCAGTAAATATCTCCACTGAGATTAAGAAAAGCAGTAGCTTAAAAATTAAGTACTTCCTGGTATGGTTACTGTACTGGTAACTTCCCAAAAGAATCTAAATTGTGGTGAGGGAACAGAGAAAAAAGCTCATTTAGGACTCGCACTTACGAAGGGGGTAGGCAGCTGTATATCAGGGAGTAAACCTTCTGAGAATAAAAACAGCTGCAGCTTGTTAAGGTAATTACACAGGGGAAAGGATAATGTACTGGGAACTCCTCAGAAGATTCTGATTTGTGGTGAGGGGAGGAGAGATAAAAGCTCATTAAGGAACGACATGAACATGCTGCGTACGTAGCTGTTTATCAGTAAATATCTCCACTGAGATTAAGAAAAGCAGTAGCTTAATAAATTAAGTACTTCCTGGTATGGTTACTGTACTGGTAACTCCCCAAAAGAATCTGGATTGTGGTGAGGGAACAGAGAAAAAAGCTCATTTAGGACCTGCACTTACGAAGGGGGTAGGCAGCTGTATATCAGGGAGTAAAGCTTCTGAGAATAAAAAAAGCTGGAGCTTGTTAAGGTAATTACACAGGGGAAAGGATAATGTACTGGGAACTCCTCAGAAGAATCTGATTTGTGGTGAGGGGAGAGAGATATAAGCTCATTAAGAACTACATGTACATGCTGCTTAGGTAGCTGTTTATCAGTAAATATCTCCACTGAGATTAAGAAAAGCAGTAGCTTAATAAATTAAGTACTTCCTGGTATGGTTACTGTACTGGTAACTCCCCAAAGAATCTGGATTGTGGTGAGGGAACAGAGAAAAAAGCTCATTTAGGACCTGCACTTACGAAGGGGGTAGGCAGCTGAATATCAGGGAGTAAAGCTTCTGAGAATAAAAACAGCTGGAGCTTGTTAAGGTAATTACACAGGGGAAAGGATAATGTACGGGGAACTCCTCAGAAGAATCTGATTTGTGGAGAGGGGAGAGAGATAAAAGCTCATTTAAGAACTACATATACATGCTACTTAGGTAGCTGTTTATCAGTAAATATCTCCACTGAGATTAAGAAAAGCAGTAGGTTAATAAATTAAGTACTTCCTGGTATGGTTACTGTACTGGAAACTCCCCAAAAGAATCTGGATTGTGGTGAGGGAACAGAGAAAAAAGCTCATTTAGGACCTGCACTTACGAAGGGGGTAGGCAGCTGTATATCAGGGAGTAAACCTTCTGAGAATAAAAACAGCTGGAGCTTGTTAAGGTAATTACACCAGGGAAAGGATAATGTACTGGGAACTCCTCAGAAGAATCTGATTTGTGGTGAGGGGAGAGAGATAAAAGCTCATTTAGGAACGACATGAACATGCTGCGTAGGTAGCTGTTTATCAGTAAATATCTCCACTGAGATTAAGAAAAGCAGTAGCTTAATAAATTAAGTACTTCCTGGTATGGTTACTGTACTGGTAACTTCCCAAAAGAATCTGGATTGTGGTGAGGGAACAGAGAAAAAAGCTCATTTCTGACCCGCACTTACGAAGGGGGTAGGCAGCTGTATATCAGGGAGTAACCTTCTGAGAATAAAAACAGCTGGAGCTTGTTAAGGTAATTACACAGGGGAAAGGATAATGTACTGGGAACTCCTCAGAAGATTCTGATTTGTGGTGAGGGGAGAGAGATAAAAGCTCATTAAGGAACGACATGAACATGCTGCGTACGTAGCTGTTTATCAGTAAATATCTCCACTGAGATTAAGAAAAGCAGTAGCTTAATAAATTAAGTACTTCCTGGTATGGTTACTGTACTGGTAACTCCCCAAAAGAATCTGGATTGTGGTGAGGGAACAGAGAAAAAAGCTCATTTAGGACCTGCAGTTACGAAGGGGGTAGGCAGCTGTATTTCAGGGAGTAAAGCTTCTGAGAATAAAAACAGCTGGAGCTTGTTAAGGTAATTACACAGGGGAAAGGATAATGTACTGGGAACTCCTCAGAAGAATCTGATTTGTGGTGAGGGGAGAGAGATAAAAGCTCATTTAGGAACGACATGAACATGCTGCGTAGGTAGCTGTTTATCAGTAAATATCTCCACTGAGATTAAGAAAAGCAGTAGCTTAATAAATTAAGTACTTCCTGGTATGGTTACTGTACTGGTAACTTCCCAAAAGAATCTGGATTGTGGTGAGGGAACAGAGAAAAAAAGCTCATTTAGGACCCGCACTTACGAAGGGGGTAGGCAGCTGTATATAAGGGACTAAAACCTTCTGAGAATAAAAACAGCTGGAGCTTGTTAAGGTAATTACACAGGGGAAAGGATAATGTACTGGGAACTCCTCAGAAGATTCTGATTTGTGGTGAGGGGAGAGAGATAAAAGCTCATTAAGTAACGACATGAACATGCTGGGTACGTAGCTGTTTATCAGTAAATATCTCCACTGAGATTAAGAAAAGCAGTAGCTTAATAAATTAAGTACTTCCTGGTATGGTTACTGTACTGGTAACTCCCAAAAGAATCTGGATTGTGGTGAGGGAACAGAGAAAAAAGCTCATTTAGGACCTGCACTTACGAAGGGGGTAGGCAGCTGTATATCAGGGAGTAAAGCTTCTGAGAATAAAAAAAGCTGGAGCTTGTTAAGGTAATTACACAGGGGAAAGGATAATGTACTGGGAACTCCTCAGAAGAATCTGATTTGTGGTGTAGGGGAGAGAGATAAAAGCTCATTTAGGAACTACATGTACATGCTGCTTAGGTAGCTGTTTATCAGTAAATATCTCCACTGAGATTAAGAAAAGCAGTAGCTTAATAAATTAAGTACTTCCTGGTATGGTTACTGTACTGGTAACTCCCCAAAAGAATCTGGATTGTGGTGAGGGAACAGAGAAAAAAGCTCATTTAGGACCTGCACTTACGAAGGGGGTAGGCAGCTGTATATCAGGGAGTAAACCTTCTGAGAATAAAAACAGCTGGAGCTTGTTAAGGTAATTAAACAGGGGAAAGGATAATGTACTGGGAACTCCTCAGAAGAATCTGATTTGTGGTGAGGGGAGAGAGATATAAGATCATTTAGGAACGACATGAACATGCTGCGTAGGTAGCTGTTTATCAGTAAATATCTCCACTGAGATTAAGAAAAGCAGTAGCTTAATAAATTAAGTACTTCCTGGTATGGTTACTGTACTGGTAACTTCCCAAAAGAATCTAAATTGTGGTGAGGGAACAGAGAAAAAAGCTCATTTAGGACTCGCACTTACGAAGGGGGTAGGCAGCTGTATATCAGGGAGTAAACCTTCTGAGAATAAAAACAGCTGGAGCTTGTTAAGGTAATTACACAGGGGGAAAGGATAATGTACTGGGAACTCCTCAGAAGATTCTGATTTGTGGTGAGGGGGAGAGAGATAAAAGCTCATTAAGGAACGACATGAACATGCTGCGTACGTAGCTGTTTATCAGTAAATATCTCCACTGAGATTAAGAAAAGCAGTAGCTTAATAAATTAAGTACTTCCTGGTATGGTTATTGTACTGGTAACTCCACAAAAGAATCTGGATTGTGGTGAGGGAACAGAGAAAAAAGCTCATTTAGGACCTGCACATACGAAGGGGGTAGGCAGCTGTATATCAGGGAGTAAACCTTCTGAGAATAAAAACAGCTGGAGCTTGTTAAGGTAATTACACAGGGGAAATTATAAAGTACTGGGAACTCCACAGAAGAATCTGATTTGTGGTGAGGGGGAGAGAGGTAAAGGCTCATTTAGGAACGACATGAACATGCTGCGTAGGTAGCTGTTTATCAGTAAATATCTCCACTGAGATTAAGAAAAGCAGTAGCTTAATAAATTAAGTACTTCCTGGTATGGTAACTGTACTGGTAACTCCCCAAAAGAATCTGGATTGTGGTGAGGGAACAGAGAAAAAAGTTTCTTTTAGGACCTGCACTTACGAAGGGGGTACGCAGCTGTATATCAGGGAGTAAACCTTCTGAGAATAAAAACAGCTGGAGCTTGTTAAGGTAATTACACAGGGGAAAGGATAATGTACTGGGAACTCCTCAGAAGAATCTGATTTGTGGTGAGGGGGAGAGAGATAAAAGCTCATTTAGGAACGACATGAACATGCTGCGTAGGTAGCTGTTTTATCAGTAAATATCTCCACTGAGATTAAGAAAAGCAGTAGCTTAATAAATTAAGTACTTCCTGGTATGCTGACTGTACTGGTAACTCCCCAAAAGAATCTGGATTGTGGTGAGGGAACAGAGAAAAAAGCTCATTTAGGACCTGCACTTACGAAGGGGGTAGGCAGCTGTATATCAGGGAGTAAACCTTCTGAGAATAAAAACAGCTGGAGCTTGTTAAGGTAATTACACAGGGGAAATTTTAAAGTACTGGGAACTCCTCAGAAGAATCTGATTTGTGGTGACGGGAGAGAGATAAAAGCTCATTTAGTAACGACATGAACATGCTGCGTAGGTAGCTGTTTGTCAGTAAATATCTCCACTGAGATTAAGAAAAGCAGTAGCTTAATAAATTAAGTACTTCCTGGTATGGTTACTGTACTGGTAACTCCCCAAAAGAATCTGGATTGTGGTGAGGGAACAGAGAAAAAAGCTCATTTAGGACCTGCACTTACGAAGGGGGTAGGCAGCTGTATATCAGGGAGGTAAACCATCTGAGAATAAAAACAGCTGGAGCTTGTTAAGGTAATTACACAGGGGAAAGGATAATGTACTGGGAACTCCTTAGAAGAATCTGATTTGTGGTGAGGGGAGAGAGATAAAAGCTCATTTAGGAACGACATGAACATGCTGCGTAGATAGCTGTTTGTCAGTAAATATCTCCACTGAGATTAAGAAAAGCAGTAGCTTAATAAATTAAGTACTTCTGGTATGGTTACTGTACTGGTAACTCCCCAAAAGAATCTGGATTGTGGTGAGGGGAACAGAGAAAAAAGCTCATTTAGGACCTTCACTTACGAAGGGGGTAGGCAGCTGTATATCAGGGAGTAAACCTTCTGAGAATAAAAACAGCTGGAGCTTGTTAAGGTAATTACACAGGGGAAAGGATAATGTACGGGGAACTCCTCAGAAGAATCTGATTTGTGGTGAGGGGAGAGAGATAAAAGCTCATTTAGGAACGACATTAACATGCTGCGTAGGTAGCTGTTTATCAGTAAAATATCTCCACTGAGATTAAGAAAAGCAGTAGTTTAATAAATTAAGTACTTCCTGGTATGGTTACTGTACTGGTAACTCCCCAAAAGAATCTGGATTGTGGTGAGGGAACAGAGAAAAAAGCTCATTTAGGACCTGCACTTACGAAGGGGGTAGGCAGCTGTATATCAGGGAGTAAACCTTCTGAGAATAAAAACAGCTGGAGCTTGTTAAGGTAATTACACAGGGGAAAGGATAATGTACTGGGAACTCCTCAGAAGAATCTGATTTGTGGTGAGGGAGAGAGATAAAAGCTCATTTAGGAACGACATGAACATGCTGCGTAGGTAGCTGTTTATCAGAAAATATCTCCACTGAGGTTAAGAAAAGCAGTAGCTTAATAAATTAAGTACTTCCTGGTGTGGTTACTGTACTGGTAACTCCCAAAAGTATCTGGATTGTGGTGAGGGAAGAGAGAAAAAAGCTCATTTAGGACCTGCACTTACGAAGGGGGTAGGCAGCTGTATATCAGGGAGTAAACCTTCTGAGAATAAAAACAGCTGGAGCTTGTTAAGGTAATTACACAGGGGAAAGGATAATGTACTGGGAACTCCTCAGAAGAATCTGATTTGTGGTGAGGGGGAGAGAGATAAAAGCTCATTTAGGAACGACATGAACATGCTGCGTAGGTAGCTGTTTATCAGAAAATATCTCCACTGAGGTTAAGAAAAGCAGTAGCTTAATAAATTAAGTACTTCCTGGTGTGGTTACTGTACTGGTAACTCCCCAAAAGTATCTGGATTGTGGTGAGGGAACAGAGAAAAAAGCTCATTTAGGACCTGCACTTACGAAGGGGGTAGGCAGCTGTATATCAGGGAGTAAACCTTCTGAGAATAAAAACAGCTGGAGCTTGTTAAGGTAATTACACAGGAGAAAGGATAATGTACTGGGAACTCCTCAGAAGAATCTGATTTGTGGTGAGGGGAGAGAGATAAAAGCTCATTTAGGAACGACATGAGCATGCTGCGTAGGTAGCTGTTTATCAGTAAATATCTCCACTGAGATTAAGAAAAGCAGTAGCTTAATAAATTAAGTACTTCCTGGTATGGTTACTGTACTGGTAACTCCCCAAAAGAATCTGGATTGTGGTGAGGGAACAGAGAAAAAAGCTCATTTAGGACCTGCACTTACGAAGGGGGTAGGCAGCTGTATATCAGGGAGTAAAGCTTCTGAGAATAAAAAACAGCTGCAGCTTGTTAAGGTAATTACACAGGGGAAAGGATAATGTAACTGGGAACTCCTCAGAAGAATCTGATTTGTGGTGAGGGGAGAGAGATAAAAGCTCATTTAGGAACGACATGAACATGCTGCGTAGGTAGCTGTTTATCAGTAAATATCTCCACTGAGATTAAGAAAAGCAGTAGCTTAATAAATTAAGTACTTCCTGGTATGGTTACTGTACTGGTAACTCCCCAAAAGAATCTGGATTGTAGTGAGGGAACAGAGAAAAAAGCTCAATTAGGACCTGCACTTACGAAGGGGGTAGGCAGCTGTATATCAGGGAGTAAACCTTCTGAGAATAAAAACAGCTGGAGCTTGTTAAGGTAATTACACAGGGGAAAGGATAATGTACTGGGAACTCCTCAGAAGAATCTGATTTGTGGTGAGGGGAGAGAGATAAAAGCTCATTTAGGAACGACATGAACGTGCTGCGTAGGTAGCTGTTTATCAGTAAATATCTCCACTGAGATGAAGAAAAGCACTAGCTTAATAAATTGAGTACTTACCTGGTATGGTTACTGTACTGGTAACTCCCCAAAAGAATCTGGATTGTGGTGAGGGAACAGAGAAAAAAGCTCATTTAGGACCAGCACTTACGAAGGGGGGTAGGCAGCTGTATAACAGGGAGTAAACCTTCTGAGAATAAAAACAGCTGGAGCTTGTTAAGGTAATTACACAGGAGAAAGGATAAAGTACTGGAACTCCTCAGAAGAGTCTGATTTGTGGTGAGGCGAGAGAGATAAAAGCTCATTTAGGAACGACATGAACATGCTGCGTAGGTAGCTGTTTATCAGTAAATATCTACACTGAGCTTTAGAAAAGCAGTAGCTTAATAAATTAAGTACTTCCTGGTATGGTTACTGTACTGGTAACTCCCCAAAAGAATCTGGATTGTGGTGAGGGAACAGAGAAAAAAGCTCATTTAGGACCTGCACTTACGAAGGGGGTAGGCAGCTGTATATCAGGGAGTAAAGCTTCTGAGAATAAAACAGCTGCAGCTTGTTAAGGTAATTACATAGGGGAAAGGATAATGTACTGGGAACTCCTCAGAAGAATCTGATTTGTGGTGAGGGGAGAGAGATAAAAGCTCATTTAGGAACGACATGAAACATGCTGCGTAGGTAGCAGTTTATCAGTAAATATCTCCACTGAGATTAAGAAAAGAAGTAGGTTAATAAATTAAGTACTTCCTGGTATGGTTACTGTACTGGTAACTCCCCCAAGGAATTTGGATTGTGGTGAGGGAACAGAGAAAAAAGCTCATTTAGGACCTGCACTTACGAAGGGGGTAGGCAGCTGTATATCAGGGAGTAAACCTTCTGAGAATAAAAACAGCTGGAGCTTGTTAAGGTAATTACACAGGGGAAAGGATAATGTCCTGGGAACTCCTTAGAAGAATCTGATTTGTGTTGAGGGGAGAGAGATAAAAGCTCATTTAGGAACGACATGAACATGCTGCGTAGGTAGCTGTTTATCAGTAAATATCTCCACTGAGCTTTAGAAAAGCAGTAGCTTAATAAATTAAGTACTTCCTGGAATGGATACTGTACTGGTAACTCCCCAAAAGAATCTGGATTGTGGTGAGGGAACAGAGAAAAAAAGCTCATTAGGACCTGCACTTACGAAGGGGGTAGGCAGCTGTATATCAGGGAGTAAAGCTTCTGAGAATAAAAACAGCTGCAGCTTGTTAAGGTAATTACACAGGGGAAAGGATAATGTACTGGGAACTCCTCA
The DNA here is from genome assembly GCF_023159225.1 of Perognathus longimembris pacificus. NCBI lineage: Eukaryota > Metazoa > Chordata > Mammalia > Rodentia > Heteromyidae > Perognathus > Perognathus longimembris. The sequence goes on along the minus strand of NW_025956183.1, from coordinate 2,435 downwards.
GAAGAATCTGATTTGTGGTGAGGGGAGAGAGATAAAAGCTCATTTAGGAACGACATGAACATGCTGCGTAGGTAGCTGTTTATCAGTAAATATCTCCACTGAGATTAAGAAAAGCAGTAGCTTAATAAATTAAGTACTTCCTGGTATGGTTACTGTACTGGTAACTCCCCAAAAGAATCTGGATTGTGGTGAGGGAACAGAGAAAAAAGCTCATTTAGGACCTGCACTTACGAAGGGGGTAGGCAGCTGTATATCAGGGAGTAAACCTTCTGAGAATAAAAACAGCTGGAGCTTGTTAAGGTAATTACACAGGAGAAAGGATAAACTACTGGGAAACTCCTCAGAAGAATCTGATTTGTGGTGAGGGGAGAGAGATAAAAGCTCATTTAGGAACGACATGAACATGCTGCGTAGGTAGCTGTTTATCAGTAAATATCTCCACTGAGCTTTAGAAAAGCAGTAGCTTAATAAATTAAGTACTTCCTGGTATGGTTACTGTACTGGTAACTCCCCAAAAGAATCTGGATTGTGGTGAGGGAACAGAGAAAAAAGCTCATTTAAGACCTGCACATACGAAGGGGGTAGGCAGCTGTATATCAGGGAGTAAAGCTTCTGAGAAAAAAAACAGCTGCAGCTTGTTAAGGTACATTACACAGGGGAAAGGATAATGTACTGGGAACTCCTCAGAAGAATCTGATTTGTGGTGAGGGGAGAGAGATAAAATCTCATTTAGGAACGACATGAACATGCTGCGTAGGTAGCTGTTTATCAGTAAATATCTCCACTGAGATTAAGAAAAAGCAGTAGCTTAATAAATTAAGTACTTCCTGGTATGGTTACTGTACTGGTAACTCCCCAAAAGAATCTGGATTGTGGTGAGGGAACAGAGAAAAAAGCTCATTTAGGACCTGCACTTACGAAGGGGGTAGGCAGCTGTATATCAGGGACTAAACCTTCTGAGAATAAAAACAGCTGGAGCTTGTTAAGGTAATTACACAGGAGAAAGGATAAAGTACTGGGAACTCCTCAGAAGAATCTGATTTGTGGTGAGGGGAGGGAGATAAAAGCTCATTTAGGAACGACATGAAACATGCTGCGTAGGTAGCTGTTTATCAGTAAATATCTCCACTGAGATTAAGAAAAGCAGTAGCTTAATAAATTAAGTACTTCCTGGTATGGTTACTGTACTGGTAACTCCCCAAAAGAATCTGGATTGTGGTGAGGGAACAGAGAAAAAAGCTCATTTAGGACCTGCACTTTCGAAGGGGGTAGGCAGCTGTATATCAGGGAGTAAAGCTTCTGAGAATGAAAAAAGCTGGAGCTTGTTAAGGTAATTACACAGGGGAAAGGATAATGTACTGGGAACTCCTCAGAAGAATCTGATTTGTGGTGAGGGGAGAGAGATAAAAGCTCATTTAGGAACGACATGAACATGCTGCGTAGGTAGCTGTTTATCAGTAAATATCTCCACTGAGATTAAGAAAAGCAGTAGCTTAATAATTAAGTACTTCCTGGTATGGTTACTGTACTGGTAACTTCCCAAAAGAATCTAAATTGTGGTGAGGGAACAGAGAAAAAAGCTCATTTAGGACTCGCACTTACGAAGGGGGTAGGCAGCTGTATATCAGGGAGTAAACCTCCTGAGAATAAAAACAGCTGGAGCTTGTTAAGGTAATTACACAGGGGAAAGGATAATGTACTGGGACCTCCTCAGAAGATTCTGATTTGTGGTGAGGGGAGAGAGATAAAAAGCTCATTAAGGAACGACATGAACATGCTGCGTACGTAGCTGTTTATCAGTAAATATCTCCACTGAGATTAAGAAAAGCAGTAGCTTAATAAATTAAGTACTTCTGGTATGGTTACTGTACTGGTAACTCCCCAAAAGAATCTGGATTGTGGTGAGGGAACAGAGAAAAAAGCTCATTTAGGACCTGCACTTACGAAGGGGGTAGGCAGCTGTATATCAGGGAGTAAAGCTTCTGAGAATAAAAAAAGCTGGAGCTTGTTAAGGTAATTACACAGGGGAAAGGATAATGTACTGGGAACTCCTCAGAAGAATCTGATTTGTGGTGAGGGGAGAGAGATATAAGCTCATTTAGGAACTACATGTACATGCTGCTTAGGTAGCTGTTTATCAGTAAATATCTCCACTGAGATTAAGAAAAGCAGTAGCTTAATAAATTAAGTACTTCCTGGTATGGTTACTGTACTGGTAACTCCCCAAAGAATCTGGATTGTGGTGAGGGAACAGAGAAAAAAGCTCATTTAGGACCTGCACTTACGAAGGGGGTAGGCAGCTGAATATCAGGGAGTAAAGCTTCTGAGAATAAAAACAGCTGGAGCTTGTTAAGGTAATTACACAGGGGAAAGGATAATGTACGGGGAACTCCTCAGAAGAATCTGATTTGTGGAGAGGGGAGAGAGATAAAAGA
>NW_025956182.1:0-26593 GCF_023159225.1 Perognathus longimembris pacificus | reverse complement strand
ACATGAACATGCTGCATACCTAGCTGTTCATCAGTAAATCTCTCCACTGAGATTAAGAAAAGCAGTAGCTTATAAATTGAGTACTTCCTTGTATGGTTACTGTACTGGTAACTCCCCAAAAGAATCTGGATTGTGGTGATTGAACAGAGAAAAAAGCTCATTTAGGACCTGCACTTACGAAGGGGGTAGGCAGCAGTATATCAGGGAGTAAACCTTCTGAGACTAAAAACACCTGGACTTGTTAAGGTAATTACACAGGGGAAAGGATAATGTACGGGGAACTCCTCAGAAGAATCTGATTTGTGGTGAGCGCAGAGAGATAAAAGCTCATTTAGGAACGACATGAACATGCTGCGTAGGTAGCTGTTTATCAGTAAATATCTCCACTGAAATTAAGAAAAGCAGTTGCTTAATAAATTAAGTACTTCCTGGTATGGTTACTGTACTGGTAACTCCCCAAAAGAATCTGGATTGTGGTGAGGGAACAGAGAAAAAAGCTCATTTAGGACCTGCACTTACGAAGGGGGTAGGCAGCTGTATATCAGGGAGTAAACCTTCTGAGAATAAAAACAGCTGGAGCTTGTTAAGGTAATTTCACAGGGGAAAGGATAAAGTACTGGGAACTCCTCAGAAGAATCTGATTTGTGGTGAGGGGAGAGAGATAAAAGCTCATTTACGAAGGACATGAACATGCTGCGTAGGTAGCTGTTTATCAGTAAATATCTCCAGTGAGATTAAGAAAAGCAGTAGCTTAATAAATTAAGTACTTCCTGGTATGGTTACTGTACTGGTAACTCCCCAAAAGAATCTGGATTGTGGTGAGGGAACAGAGAAAAAAGCTCATTTAGGACCTGCACTTACGAAGGGGGTAGGCAGCTGTATATCAGGGAGTAAACCTCCTGAGAATAAAAACAGCTGGAGCGTGTTAAGGTAATTACACAGGGGAAAGGATAAAGTACTGGGAACTCCTGCGAAGAATCTGATTTGTGGTGAGGGGAGAGAGATAAAAGCTCATTTAGGAACGACATGAACATGCTGCGTAGGTAGCTCTTTATCAGTAAATATCTCCACTGAGATTAAGAAAAGCAGTAGCTTAATAAATTAAGTACTTCCTGGTATGGTTACTGTTTCGGTAACTCCCCAAAAGAATCTGGATTGTGGTGAGGGAACAGAGAAAAAAGCTCATTTAGGACCTGCACTTACGAAGGGGGTAGGCAGCTGTATATCAGGGAGTAAACCTTCTGAGAATAAAAACAGCTGGAGCTTGTTAAGGTAATTACACAGGGGAAAGGATAATGTACTGGGAACTCCTCAGAAGAATCTGATTTGTGGTGAGGGGAGAGAGATAAAAGCTCATTTAGGAACGACAGAACATGCTGCGTAGGTAGCTGTTTATCAGTAAATATCTCCAATGAGATTAAGAAAAGCAGTAGCTTAATAAATTAAGTACTTCCTGGTATGGTTACTGTACTGGTAACTCCCCAAAAGAATCTGGATTGTGGTGAGGGAACAGAGAAAAAAGCTCATTTAGGACCTGCACTTACGAAGGGGGTAGGCAGCTGTATATCAGGGAGTAAACCTTCTGAGAATAAAAACAGCTGGAGCTTGTTAAGGTAATTACACAGGGGAAAGGATAATGTACTGGGAACTCCTCAGAAGAATCTGATTTGTGGTGAGGGGAGAGAGATAAAAGCTCATTTAGGAACTACATGAACATGCTGCGTAGGTAGCTGTTTATCACTAAATATCTCCACTGAGATTAAGAAAAGCAGTAGCTTAATAAATTAAGTACTTCCTGGTATGGTTATTGTACTGGTATCTCCCCAAAAGAATCTGGATTGTGGTGAGGGAACAGAGAAAAAAGCCCATTTAGGACCTGCACTTACGAAGGGGATAGGCAGCTGTATATCAGGGAGTAAACCATCTGAGAATAAAAACAGCTGGATCTTGTTAAGGTAATTACACAGGGGAAAGGATAATGTACTGGGAACTCCTGCGAAGAATCTGATTTGTGGTGAGGGGAGAGAGATAAAAGCTCATTTAGGAACGACATTAACATGCTGCGTAGGTAGCTGTTTATCAGTAAATATCTCCACTGAGATTAAGAAAAGCAGTAGCTTAATAAATTAAGTACTTCCTGGTATGGTTACTGTACTGGTAACTCCCCAAAAGAATCTGGATTGTGGTGAGGGAACAGAGAAAAAAGCTCATTTAGGACCTGCACTTACGAAGGGGGTAGGCAGCTGTATATCAGGGTGTAAACCTTCTGAGAATAAAAACAGCTGGAGCTTGTTAAGGTAATTACAGAGTGGAAAGGATTATGTAGTGGGAACTCCTGCGAAGAATCTGATTTGTGGTGAGGGGAGAGAGCTAAAAGCTCATTTAGGAACGACATGAACATGCTGCGTAGGTAGCTGTTTATTAGTAAATATCTCCACTGAGATTAAGAAAAGCAGTAGCTTAATAAATTAAGTACTTACTGGTATGGTTACTGTACTGGTAACTCCCCAAAAGAATCTGGATTGTGGTGAGGGAACAGAGAAAAAAGCTCATTTAGGACCTGCATTTACGAAGGGGGTAGGCAGCTGTATATCAGGGAGTAAACCTTCTGAGAATAAAAACAGCTGGAGCTTGTTAAGGTAATTACACAGGGGAAAGGATAATGTACTGGGAACTCCTCAGAAGAATCTGATTTGTGGTGAGGGAAGGGAGATAAAGGCTCATTTAGAAACGACATGAACATGCTGCGTAGGTAGCTGTTTATCAGTAAATAACTCCACTGAGATTAAGAAAAGCAGTAGCTTAATAAATTAAGTACTTCCTGGAATGGTTACTTTACTGGTAACTCCGCAAACGAATCTGGATTGTGGTGAGGGAACAGAGAAAAAAGCTCATTTAGGACCTGCACTTACGAAGGGGGTATGCAGAAGTATTTCAGGGAGTAAACCTTCTGAGAATAAAAACAGCTGGACCTTGTTTAGGTAATTACAAAAGGAAAGGATAATGTACTGGGAGCTCCTCAGAAGAATCTGATTTGTGGTGAGGGCAGAGAGATAAAAGCTCATTTAGGAACGACATGAACATGCTGCGTAGGTAGCTGTTTATCAGTAAATATCTCCACTGAGATTAAGAAAAGCAGTAGCTTAATAAATTAAGTACTTCCTGTTATGGTTACTGTAGTGGTAACTCCCCAAAAGAATCTGGATTTTGGTGAGGGAACAGAGAAAAAAGCTCATTTAGGACCTGCACTTACGAAGGGGTAGGCAGCTGTATATCAGGGAGTAAACTTTCTGAGAATAAAAACAGCTGGAGCTTGTTAAGGTAATTACACAGGGGAAAGGATAATGTACTGGGAACTCCTCAGAAGAATCTGATTTGTGGTGAGGGGAGAGAGATAAAAGCTCATTTAGGAACGACATGAACATGCTGCGTAGGTAGCTGTTTATCAGTAAATATCTCCACTGAGATTAAGAAAAGCAGTAGCTTAATAAATTAAGTACTTCCTGGTATGGTTACTGTACTGGTAACTCCCCAAAAGAATCTGGATTTTGGTGAGGGAACAGAGAAAAAAGCTCATTTAGGACCTGCACTTACGAAGGGAGTAGGCAGGTGTATATCAGGGAGTATCGCTTCTGAGAATAAAAACAGCTGGAGCTTGTTAAGGTAATTACACAGGGGAAAGGATAATGTACTGGGAACTCCTCAGAAGAATCTGATTTGTGGTGAGGGGAGAGAGATAAAAGCTCATTTAGGAACGACATGAACATGCTGCGTAGGTAGCTGTTTATCAGTAAATATCTCCACTGAGATTATGAAAAGCAGTAGCTTGGCTGGGGATATGGCCTAGAGGCAAGAGTGCCTGCCTCGTATACATGAGGCCCTGGGTTCGATTCCCCAGCACCACATATACAGAAAACGGCCAGAAGTGGCGCTGCGGCTCAAGTGGCAGAATGCTAGCCTTGAGCAAAAAGAAGCCAAGGACAATACTCAGGCCCTGAGTCCAAGTCCCAGGACTGGCCAAAAAAAAAAAAAAAAAAGCAGTAGCTTAATAAATTAAGTACTTCCAGGTATGGTTACTGTACTGGTAACTCCCCAAAAGAATCTGGATTGTGGTGAGGGAACAGAGAAAAAAGCTCATTTAGAACCTGCACTTACGAAGGGGGTAGGCAGCTGTATATCAGGGAGTAAATGTTCTGAGAATAAAAACAGCTGGAGCTTGTTAAGGTAATTACACAGTGGAAAGGATAATGTACTGGGAACTCCTCAGAAGAATCTGATTTGTGGTGAGGGGAGAGAGATAAAAGGTCATTTAGGAACGACATGAACATGCTGCGTAGGTAGCTGTTTATCAGTAAATATCTCCACTGAGATTAAGAAAAGCAGTAGCTTAATAAATTAAGTACTTCCTGGTATGGTTACTGTACTGTTAACTCCCCAAAAGAATCTGGATTGTGGTGAGGGAACAGAGAAAAAAGCTCATTTACGACCTGCACTTACGAAAGGGGTAGGCAGCTGTATATCAGGGAGTAAACCTTCTAAGAATAAAAACAGCTGGAACTTGTTAAGGTAATTACACAGGGGAAAGGATAATGTACTGGGAACTCCTCAGAAGAATCTGATTTGTGGTGAGGGGAGAGAGATAAAAGCTCATTTAGGAACGACATGAACATGCTGCGTAGGTAGCTGTTTATCAGTAAATATCTCCACTGAGATTAAGAAAAGCAGTAGCTTAATAAATTAAGTACTTCCTGGTATGGTTACTGTACTGGTAACTCCCCAAAAGAATCTGGATTGTGGTGAGGGAACAGAGAAAAAAGCTCATTTAGGACTTGCACTTACGAACGGAGTACGCAGCAGTATATCAGGGAGTAAACCTTCAGAGAATAAAAACAGCTGGAGCTTGTTAAGGTAATTACACAGGGGAAAGGATAATGTACTGGGAACTCCTCAGAAGAATCTGATTTGCGGTGAGGGGAGAGAGATAAAAGCTCATTTAGGAACGACATGAACATGCTGCGTAGGTAGCTGTTTATCAGTAAATATCTCCACTGAGATTAAGAAAAGCAGTAGCTTAATAAATTAAGTACTTCATGGTATGGTTACTGTACTGGTAACTCCCCAAAAGAATCTGGATTGTGGTGAGGGAACAGAGAAAAAAGCTCATTTAGGACCTGCACTTACGAACGGGGTATGCAGCAGTATATCAGGGAGTAAAACTTCTGAGAATAAAAACAGCTGGAGCTTGTTAAGGTAATTACACAGGGGAAAGGATAATGTACTGGGAACTCCTCAGAAAAATCTGATTTGTGGTGAGGGAAGAGAGATAAAAGCTCATTTAGGAACGACATGAACATGCTGCGTAGGTAGCTGTTTATCACTAAATATCTCCACTGAGATTAAGAAAAGCAGTAGCTTAATAAATTAAGTACTTCCTGGTATACTTACTATACTGGTAACTCCCCAAAAGAATCTGGGTTTTGTTGAGGGAACAGAGAAAAACTCATTTAGGACCTGCACTTACGAAGGCGGTAGGCAGCTGTATATCAGGGAGTAAACCTTCTGAGAATAAAAACAGCTGGAGCTTGTTAAGGTAATTACACAGGGGAAAGTATAATGTACTGGGAACTCCTCAGAAGAATCTCATTTGTGGTGAGGGGAGAGAGATAAAATCGCATTTAGGAACGACATTAACATGCTGCGTAGGTAGCTGTTTATCAGTAAATATCTCCACTGAGATTAAGAAAAGCAGTAGCTTAATAAATTAAGTACTTCCTGGTATGGTTACTGTACTTGTAACTCCCGAAAAGTATCTGGATTGTGGTGAGGGAACAGAGAAAAAAGCTCATTTAGGAAATGCACTTACGAAGGGGGTAGGCAGCTGTATATCAGGGAGTAAACCTTCTGAGAATAAAAACAGCTGGAGCTTGTTAAGGTAATTACACAGGGGAAAGGATAATGTACTGGGAACAATTCAGAAGAATCTGATTTGTAGTGAGGGGAGAGAGATAAAAGCTCATTTAGGAACGACATGAACATGCTGCGTAGGTAGCTGTTTATCAGTAAATATCTCCACTGAGATTAAGAAAAGCAGTAGCTTAATAAATTAAGTACTTCCTGGTATTTTTACTGTACTGGTAACTCCCCAAAAGAATCTGGATTGTGGTTAGTGAACAGAGAAAAAAGCTCATTTAGGACCTGCACTTACGAAGGGGGTAGGCAGCAGTATTTCAGCGAGTAAACCTTCTGAGAATAAAAACAGCTGGAGCTTGTTAAGATAATTACACAAGGGAAAGGATAATGTACTGGGAACTCCTCAGAAGAATCTGATTTGTGGTGAGGGGAGAGAGATAAAAGCTCATTTAGGAACGACATGAACATGATGCGTAGGTAGCTGTTTATCAGTAAATATCTCCACTGAGATTAAGAAAAGCAGTAGCTTAATAAATTAAGTACTTCCTGGTTTGGTTACTGTACTGGTAACTCCCCAAAAGAATCTGGATTGTGGTGAGGGAACAGAGAAAAAAGCTCATTTAGGACCTGCACTTACGAAGGGGGTAGGCAGCTGTATATCAGGGAGTAAACCTTCTGAGAATAAAAACAGCTGGAGATTGTTAAGGTAATTACACAGGGGAAAGGATAATGTACTGGGAACTCCTCAGAAGAATCTGATTTGTGGTGAGGGGAGAGAATTAAAAGCTCATTTAAGAACGACATGAACATGCTGCGTAGGTAGCTGTTTATCAGTAAATATCTCCACTGAGATTAAGAAAAGCAGTAGCTTAATAAATTAAGTACTTCCTGGTATGGTTACTGTACTCGTAACTCCCCAAAAGAATCTGGATTGTGGTGAGGGAACAGAGAAAAAAGCTCATTTAGGACCTGCACTTACGAACGGGGTACGCAGCAGTATATCAGGGAGTAAACCTTCTGAGAATAAAAACAGCTGGAGCTTGTTAAGGTAATTACACAGGGGAAAGGATAATGTACTTGGAACTCCTCAGAAGAATCTGATTTGTGGTGAGGGAAGAGAGATAAAAGCTCATTTAGGAACGACATGAACATGCTGCGTAGGTAGCTGTTTAACAGTAAATATCTCCACTGAGATTAAGAAAAGCAGTAGCTTAATAAATTAAGTACTTCCTGGTATAGTTACTATACTGGTAACTCCCCAAAAGAATCTGGGTTGTGGTGAGGGAACAGAGAAAAAACTCATTTAGGACCTGCACCTACGAAGGAGGTAGGCAGCTGTATATCAGGGAGTAAACCTTCTGAGAATAAAAACAGCTGGAGCTTGTTAAGGTAATTACACAGGGGAAAGTATAATGTACTGGGAACTCCTCAGAAGAATCTCATTTGTGGTGAGGGGAGAGAGATAAAAGCTCATTTATGAACGACATTAACATGCTGCGTAGGTAGCTGTTTATCAGTAAATATCTCCACTGAGATTAAGAAAAGCAGTAGCTTAATAAATTAAGTACTTCCTGGTATGGTTACTGTACTGGTAACTCCCCAAAAGTATCTGGATTGTGGTGAGGGAACAGAGAAAAAATCTCATTTAGGAAATGCACTTACGAAGGGGGTAGGCAGCTGTATATCAGGGAGTAAACCTTCTGAAAATAAAAACAGCTGGAGCTTGTTAAGGTAATTACACAGGGGAAAGGATAATGTACTGGGAACAATTCAGAAGAATCTGATTTGTAGTGAGGGGAGAGAGATAAAAGCTCATTTAGGAACGACATGAACATGCTGCGTAGGTAGCTGTTTATCAGTAAATATCTCCACTGAGATTAAGAAAAGCAGTAGCTTAATAAATTAAGTACTTCCTGGTATTTTTACTGTACTGGTAACTCCCCAAAAGAATCTGGATTGTGGTTAGGGAACAGAGAAAAAAGCTCATTTAGGACCTGCACTTACGAAGGGGGTAGGCAGCAGTATTTCAGGGAGTAAAACTTCTGAGAATAAAAACAGCTGGAGCTTGTTAAGATAATTACACAAGGGAAAGGATAATGTACTGGGAACTCCTCAGAAGAATCTGATTTGTGGTGAGGGGAGAGAGATAAAAGCTCATTTAGGAACGACATGAACATGCTGCGTAGGTAGCTGTTTATCAGTAAATATCTCCACTGAGATTAAGAAAAGCAGTAGCTTAATAAATTAAGTACTTCCTGGTTTGGTTACTGTACTGGTAACTCCCCAAAAGAATCTGGATTGTGGTGAGGGAACAGAGAAAAAAGCTCATTTAGGCCCTGCACTTACGAAGGGGTTAGGCAGCTGAATATCAGGGAGTAAACCTTCTGAGAATAAAAACAGCTGGAGATTGTTAAGGTAATTACACAGGGGAAAGGATAATGTACTGGGAACTCCTCAGAAGAATCTGATTTGTGGTGAGGGGAGAGAGATAAAAGCTCATTTAGGAACGACATGAACATGCTGCGTAGGTAGCTGTTTATCAGTAAATATCTCCACTGAGATTAAGAAAAGCAGTAGCTTAATAAATTAAGTACTTCCTGGTATGGTTACTGTACCGGTAACTCCCCAAAAGAATCTGGATTGTGGTGAGGGAACAGAGAAAAAAGCTCATTTAGGACCTGCACTTACGAAGGGGGTAGGCAGCTGTATATCAGGGAGTAAACCTTCTGAGAATAAAAACAGCTGGAGCTTGTTAAGGTAATTACACAGGGGAAAGGATAATGTACTGGGAACAATTCAGAAGAATTTGATTTGTAGTGAGGGGAGAGAGATAAAAGCTCATTTAGGAACGACATGAACATGCTGCGTAGGTAGCTGTTTATCAGTAAATATCTCCACTGAGATTAAGAAAAGCAGTAGCTTAATAAATTAAGTACTTCCTGGAATGGTTACTGTACTGGTAACTCCGCAAACGAATCTGGATTGTGGTGAGAGAACAGAGAAAAAAGCTCATTTAGGATCTGCACTTTCGAAGGGGGTATGCAGCAGTATTTCAGGGAGTAAACCTTCTGAGAATAAAAACAGCTGGAGCTTGATAAGGTAATTACACAAGGGAAAGGATAATGTACTGGGAACTCCTCAGAAGAATCTGATTTGTGGTGAGGGGAGACAGATAAAAGCTCATTTAGGAACGACATGAACATGCTGCGTAGGTAGCGGTTTATCAGTAAATATCTCCACTGAGATTAATAAAAGCAGTAGCTTAATAAATTAATACTTCCTGGTATGGTTACTGTAGTGGTAACTCCCCAAAGGAATCTGGATTGTGGTGAGGGAACAGAGAAAAAAGCTCATTTAGGACCTGCACTTATGAAGGGGGTAGGCAGCTGTATATCAGGGAGTAAACCTTCTGAGAATAAAAACAGCTGGAGCTTGTTAAGGTAATTACACAGGGGAAAGGATAATGTACTGGGAACTCATCAGAAGAATCAGATTTGTGGTGAGGGGAGAGAGATAAAAGCTCATTTAGGAACGACATGAACATGCTGTGTACGTAGCTGTTTATCAGTAAATATCTCCAATGAGATTAAGAAAAGCAGTAGCTTAATAAATTAAGTACTTCCTGCTATGTATACTGTACTGGTAACTCCCCAAAAGAATCTGGATTGTGGTGAGGGAACAGAGAAAAAAGCCCATTGAGGACCTGCAATTACGAAGGGGGTAGGCAGCTGTATATCAGGGAGTAAACCTTCTGAGAATAAAAACAGCTGGAGCTTGTTAAGGTAATTACACAGGGGAAAGGATAATGTACTGGGAACAATTCAGAAGAATCTGATTTGTGGTGAGGGGAGAGATAAAAGCTCATTTAGGAACGACATGATCATGCTGCGTAGGTAGCTGTTTATCAGTAAATATCTCCACTAGATTAAGAAAAGCAGTAGCTTAATAAATTAAGTACTTCCTGGAATGGTTACTGTATTGGTAACTCCCCAAAAGAATCTGGATTGTGGTGAGGGAACAGAGAAAAAAGCTCATTTAGGACCTGCACTTTCAAAGGGGGTAGGCAGCTGTATATCAGGGAGTAAACCTTTTGAGAATAAAAACAGCTGGAGCTTGTTAAGGTAATTACACAGGGGAAAGGATAATGTACTGGGAACTCCTCAGAAGAATCTGATTTGTGGTGAGGTGAGAGAGATAAAAGCTCAAGAAGAACGACATGAACATGCTGCGTACGTAGCTGTTTATCAGTAAATATCTCCACTGAGATTAAGAAAAGCAGTAGCTTAATAAATTAATTACTTCCTGGTATGGTTACTGTACTGGTAACTCCCCAAAAGAATCTGGATTGTGGTGAGGGAACAGAGAAAAAAGCTCATTTAAGACCTGCACTTACGAAGGGGGTAGGCAGCTGTATATCAGGGAGTAAACCTTCTGAGAATAAAAAAGCTGGAGCTTGTTTAGGTAATTACACAGGGGAAAGGATAATGTACTGGGAAATCCTCAGAAGAATCTGATTTGTGGTGAGGGAAGAGAGATAAAAGCTCATTTAGGAACGACATGAACATGCTGCGTAGGTAGCTGTTTATCACTAAATATCTCCACTGAGATTAAGAAAAGCAGTAGCTTAATAAATTAAGTACTTCCTGGTATACTTACTATACTGGTAACTCCCCAAAAGAATCTGGGTTTTGTTGAGGGAACAGAAAAACTCATTTAGGACCTGCACTTACGAAGGCGGTAGGCAGCTGTATATCAGGGAGTAAACCTTCTGAGAATAAAAACAGCTGGAGCTTGTTAAGGTAATTACACAGGGGAAAGTATAATGTACTGGGAACTCCTCAGAAGAATCTCATTTGTGGTGAGGGGAGAGAGATAAAATCGCATTTAGGAACGACATTAACATGCTGCGTAGGTAGCTGTTTATCAGTAAATATCTCCACTGAGATTAAGAAAAGCAGTAGCTTAATAAATTAAGTACTTCCTGGTATGGTTACTGTACTGGTAACTCCCGAAAAGTATCTGGATTGTGGTGAGGGAACAGAGAAAAAAGCTCATTTAGGAAATGCACTTACGAAGGGGGTAGGCAGCTGTATATCAGGGAGTAAACCTTCTGAGAATAAAAACAGCTGGAGCTTGTTAAGGTAATTACACAGGGGAAAGGATAATGTACTGGGAACAATTCAGAAGAATCTGATTTGTAGTGAGGGGAGAGAGATAAAAGCTCATTTAGGAACGACATGAACATGCTGCGTAGGTAGCTGTTTATCAGTAAATATCTCCACTGAGATTAAGAAAAGCAGTAGCTTAATAAATTAAGTACTTCCTGGTATTTTTACTGTACTGGTAACTCCCCAAAAGAATCTGGATTGTGGTTAGGGAACAGAGAAAAAAGCTCATTTAGGACCTGCACTTACGAAGGGGGTAGGCAGCAGTATTTCAGGGAGTAAACCTTCTGAGAATAAAAACAGCTGGAGCTTGTTAAGATAATTACACAAGGGAAAGGATAATGTACTGGGAACTCCTCAGAAGAATCTGATTTGTGGTGAGGGGAGAGAGATAAAAGCTCATTTAGGAACGACATGAACATGATGCGTAGGTAGCTGTTTATCAGTAAATATCTCCACTGAGATTAAGAAAAGCAGTAGCTTAATAAATTAAGTACTTCCTGGTTTGGTTACTGTACTGGTAACTCCCCAAAAGAATCTGGATTGTGGTGAGGGAACAGAGAAAAAAGCTCATTTAGGACCTGCACTTACGAAGGGGGTAGGCAGCTGTATATCAGGGAGTAAACCTTCTGAGAATAAAAACAGCTGGAGATTGTTAAGGTAATTACACAGGGGAAAGGATAATGTACTGGGAACTCCTCAGAAGAATCTGATTTGTGGTGAGGGGAGAGAATTAAAAGCTCATTTAAGAACGACATGAACATGCTGCGTAGGTAGCTGTTTATCAGTAAATATCTCCACTGAGATTAAGAAAAGCAGTAGCTTAATAAATTAAGTACTTCCTGGTATGGTTACTGTACTGGTAACTCCCCAAAAGAATCTGGATTGTGGTGAGGGAACAGAGAAAAAAGCTCATTTAGGACCTGCACTTACGAACGGGGTACGCAGCAGTATATCAGGGAGTAAACCTTCTGAGAATAAAAACAGCTGGAGCTTGTTAAGGTAATTACACAGGGGAAAGGATAATGTACTTGGAACTCCTCAGAAGAATCTGATTTGTGGTGAGGGAAGAGAGATAAAAGCTCATTTAGGAACGACATGAACATGCTGCGTAGGTAGCTGTTTAACAGTAAATATCTCCACTGAGATTAAGAAAAGCAGTAGCTTAATAAATTAAGTACTTCCTGGTATAGTTACTATACTGGTAACTCCCCAAAAGAATCTGGGTTGTGGTGAGGGAACAGAGTAAAAACTCATTTAGGACCTGCACTTACGAAGGAGGTAGGCAGCTGTATATCAGGGAGTAAACCTTCTGAGAATAAAAACAGCTGGAGCTTGTTAAGGTAATTACACAGGGGAAAGTATAATGTACTGGGAACTCCTCAGAAGAATCTCATTTGTGGTGAGGGGAGAGAGATAAAAGCTCATTTATGAACGACATTAACATGCTGCGTAGGTAGCTGTTTATCAGTAAATATCTCCACTGAGATTAAGAAAAGCAGTAGCTTAATAAATTAAGTACTTCCTGGTATGGTTACTGTACTGGTAACTCCCCAAAAGTATCTGGATTGTGGTGAGGGAACAGAGAAAAAATCTCATTTAGGAAATGCACTTACGAAGGGGGTAGGCAGCTGTATATCAGGGAGTAAACCTTCTGAAAATAAAAACAGCTGGAGCTTGTTAAGGTAATTACACAGGGGAAAGGATAATGTACTGGGAACAATTCAGAAGAATCTGATTTGTAGTGAGGGGAGAGAGATAAAAGCTCATTTAGGAACGACATGAACATGCTGCGTAGGTAGCTGTTTATCAGTAAATATCTCCACTGAGATTAAGAAAAGCAGTAGCTTAATAAATTAAGTACTTCCTGGTATTTTTACTGTACTGGTAACTCCCCAAAAGAATCTGGATTGTGGTTAGGGAACAGAGAAAAAAGCTCATTTAGGACCTGCACTTACGAAGGGGGTAGGCAGCAGTATTTCAGGGAGTAAAACTTCTGAGAATAAAAACAGCTGGAGCTTGTTAAGATAATTACACAAGGGAAAGGATAATGTACTGGGAACTCCTCAGAAGAATCTGATTTGTGGTGAGGGGAGAGACTTAAAAGCTCATTTAGGAACGACATGAACATGCTGCGTAGGTAGCTGTTTATCAGTAAATATCTCCACTGAGATTAAGAAAAGCAGTAGCTTAATAAATTAAGTACTTCCTGGTTTGGTTACTGTACTGGTAACTCCCCAAAAGAATCTGGATTGTGGTGAGGGAACAGAGAAAAAAGCTCATTTAGGCCCTGCACTTACGAAGGGGTTAGGCAGCTGAATATCAGGGAGTAAACCTTCTGAGAATAAAAACAGCTGGAGATTGTTAAGGTAATTACACAGGGGAAAGGATAATGTACTGGGAACTCCTCAGAAGAATCTGATTTGTGGTGAGGGGAGAGAGATAAAAGCTCATTTAGGAACGACATGTACATGCTGCGTAGGTAGCTGTTTATCAGTAAATATCTCCACTGAGATTAAGAAAAGCAGTAGCTTAATAAATTAAGTACTTCCTGGTATGGTTACTGTACCGGTAACTCCCCAAAAGAATCTGGATTGTGGTGAGGGAACAGAGAAAAAAGCTCATTTAGGACCTGGACTTACGAAGGGGATAGGCAGCTGTATATCAGGGAGTAAACCATCTGAGAATAAAAACAGCTGGAGCTTGTTAAGGTAATTACACAGGGGAAAGGATAATGTACTGGGAACTCCTCAGAAGAATGTGATTTGTGGTGAGGGGAGAGAGATAAAAGCTCATTTAGGAACGACATGAACATGCTGCGTAGGTAGCTGTTTATCAGTAAATATCTCCACTGAGATTAAGAAAAGCAGAAGCTTAATAAATTAAGTACTTCCTGGTATGGTTACTGTACTGGTAACTCCCCAAAAGAATCTGGATTGTGGTGAGGGAACAGAGAAAAAAGCTCATTTAGGACCTGCACTTACGAAGGGGGTAGGCAGCTGTATATCAGGGAGTAAACCTTCTGAGAATAAAAACAGCTGGAGCTTGTTAAGGTAATTACACAGGGGAAAGGATAATGTACTGGGAACTCATCAGAAGAATCAGATTTGTGGTGAGGGGAGAGAGATAAAAGCTCATTTAGGAACGACATGAACATGCTGTGTACGTAGCTGTTTATCAGTAAATATCTCCAATGAGATTAAGAAAAGCAGTAGCTTAATAAATTAAGTACTTCCTGCTATGTATACTGTACTGGTAACTCCCCAAAAGAATCTGGATTGTGGTGAGGGAACAGAGAAAAAAGCCCATTGAGGACCTGCAATTACGAAGGGGGTAGGCAGCTGTATATCAGGGAGTAAACCTTCTGAGAATAAAAACAGCTGGAGCTTGTTAAGGTAATTACACAGGGGAAAGGATAATGTACTGGGAACAATTCAGAAGAATCTGATTTGTGGTGAGGGGAGAGATAAAAGCTCATTTAGGAACGACATGATCATGCTGCGTAAGTAGCTGTTTATCAGTAAATATCTCCACTAGATTAAGAAAAGCAGTAGCTTAATAAATTAAGTACTTCCTGGAATGGTTACTGTATTGGTAACTCCCCAAAAGAATCTGGATTGTGGTGAGGGAACAGAGAAAAAAGCTCATTTAGGACCTGCACTTTCAAAGGGGGTAGGCAGCTGTATATCAGGGAGTAAACCTTTTGAGAATAAAAACAGCTGGAGCTTGTTAAGGTAATTACACAGGGGAAAGGATAATGTACTGGGAACTCCTCAGAAGAATCTGATTTGTGGTGAGGTGAGAGAGATAAAAGCTCAAGAAGAACGACATGAACATGCTGCGTACGTAGCTGTTTATCAGTAAATATCTCCACTGAGATTAAGAAAAGCAGTAGCTTAATAAATTAATTACTTCCTGGTATGGTTACTGTACTGGTAACTCCCCAAAAGAATCTGGATTGTGGTGAGGGAACAGAGAAAAAAGCTCATTTAAGACCTGCACTTACGAAGGGGGTAGGCAGCTGTATATCAGGGAGTAAACCTTCTGAGAATAAAAACAGCTGGAGCTTGTTTAGGTAATTACACAGGGGAAAGGATAATGTACTGGGAAATCCTCAGAAGAATCTGATTTGTGGTGAGGGGAAAGAGACAAAAGGTCATTTAGAACGACATGAACATGCTGCGTAGGTAGCTGTTTATCACTAAATATCTCCACTGAGATTAAGAAAAGCAGTAGCTTAATAAATTAAGTACTTCCTGGTATACTTACTATACTGGTAACTCCCCAAAAGAATCTGGGTTGTGTTGAGGGAACAGAGAAAAAACTCATTTAGGACCTGCACTTACGAAGGCGGTAGGCAGCTGTATATCAGGGAGTAAACCTTCTGAGAATAAAAACAGCTGGAGCTTGTTAAGGTAATTACACAGGGGAAAGTATAATGTACTGGGAACTCCTCAAAAGAATCTCATTTGTGGTGAGGGGAGAGAGATAAAAGCGCATTTAGGAACGACATTAACATGCTGCGTAGGTAGCTGTTTATCAGTAAATATCTCCACTGAGATTAAGAAAAGCAGTAGCTTAATAAATTAAGTACTTCCTGGTATGGTTACTGTACTGGTAACTCCCGAAAAGTATCTGGATTGTGGTGAGGGAACAGAGAAAAAAGCTCATTTAGGAAATGCACTTACGAAGGGGGTAGGCAGCTGTATATCAGGGAGTAAACCTTCTGAGAATAAAAACAGCTGGAGCTTGTTAAGGTAATTACACAGGGGAAAGGATAATGTACTGGGAACAATTCAGAAGAATCTGATTTGTAGTGAGGGGAGAGAGATAAAAGCTCATTTAGGAACGACATGAACATGCTGCGTAGGTAGCTGTTTATCAGTAAATATCTCCACTGAGATTAAGAAAAGCAGTAGCTTAATAAATTAAGTACTTCCTGGTATTTTTACTGTACTGGTAACTCCCCAAAAGAATCTGGATTGTGGTTAGGGAACAGAGAAAAAAGCTCATTTAGGACCTGCACTTACGAAGGGGGTAGGCAGCAGTATTTCAGGGAGTAAACCTTCTGAGAATAAAAACAGCTGGAGCTTGTTAAGATAATTACACAAGGGAAAGGATAATGTACTGGGAACTCCTCAGAAGAATCTGATTTGTGGTGAGGGGAGAGAGATAAAAGCTCATTTAGGAACGAAATGAACATGATGCGTAGGTAGCTGTTTATCAGTAAATATCTCCACTGAGATTAAGAAAAGCAGTAGCTTAATAAATTAAGTACTTCCTGGTTTGGTTACTGTACTGGTAACTCCCCAAAAGAATCTGGATTGTGCTGAGGGAACAGAGAAAAAAGCTCATTTAGGACCTGCACTTACGAAGGGGGTAGGCAGCTGTATATCAGGGAGTAAACCTTCTGAGAATAAAAACAGCTGGAGATTGTTAAGGTAATTACACAGGGGAAAGGATAATGTACTGGGAACTCCTCAGAAGAATCTGATTTGTGGTGAGGGGAGAGAGATAAAAGCTCATTTAAGAACGACATGAACATGTTGCGTAGGTAGCTGTTTATCAGTAAATATCTCCACTGAGATTAAGAAAAGCAGTAGCTTAATAAATTAAGTACTTCCTGGTATGGTTACTGTACTGGTAACTCCCCAAAAGAATCTGGATTGTGGTGAGGGAACAGAGAAAAAAGCTCATTTAGGACCTGCACTTACGAACGGGGTACGCAGCAGTATATCAGGGAGTAAACCTTCTGAGAATAAAAACAGCTGGAGCTTGTTAAGGTAATTACACAGGGGAAAGGATAATGTACTGGGAACTCCTCAGAAGAATCTGATTTGTGGTGAGGGAAGAGAGATAAAAGCTCATTTAGGAACGACATGAACATGCTGCGTAGGTAGCTGTTTAACAGTAAATATCTCCACTGAGATTAAGAAAAGCAGTAGCTTAATAAATTAAGTACTTCCTGGAATGGTTACTGTACTGGTAACTCCGCAAACGAATCTGGATTGTGGTGAGAGAACAGAGAAAAAAGCTCATTTAGGACCTGCACTTACGAAGGGGGTATGCAGCAGTATTTCAGGGAGTAAACCTTCTGAGAATAAAAACAGCTGGAGCTTGTTAAGGTAATTACACAAGGGAAAGGATAATGTACTGGGAACTCCTCAGAAGAATCTGATTTGTGGTGAGGGGAGACAGATAAAAGCTCATTTAGGAACGACATGAACATGCTGCGTAGGTAGCTGTTTATCAGTAAATATCTCCACTGAGATTAATAAAAGCAGTAGCTTAATAAATTAATACTTCCTGGTATGGTTACTGTAGTGGTAACTCCCCAAAGGAATCTGGATTGTGGTGAGGGAACAGAGAAAAAAGCTCATTTAGGACCTGCACTTATGAAGGGGGTAGGCAGCTGTATATCAGGGAGTAAACCTTCTGAGAATAAAAACAGCTGGAGCTTGTTAAGGTAATTACACAGGGGAAAGGATAATGTACTGGGAACTCATCAGAAGAATCAGATTTGTGGTGAGGGGAGAGAGATAAAAGCTCATTTAGGAACGACATGAACATGCTGTGTACGTAGCTGTTTATCAGTAAATATCTCCAATGAGATTAAGAAAAGCAGTAGCTTAATAAATTAAGTACTTCCTGCTATGTATACTGTACTGGTAACTCCCCAAAAGAATCTGGATTGTGGTGAGGGAACAGAGAAAAAAGCCCATTGAGGACCTGCAATTACGAAGGGGGTAGGCAGCTGTATATCAGGGAGTAAACCTTCTGAGAATAAAAACAGCTGGAGCTTGTTAAGGTAATTACACAGGGGAAAGGATAATGTACTGGGAACAATTCAGAAGAATCTGATTTGTGGTGAGGGGAGAGATAAAAGCTCATTTAGGAACGACATGATCATGCTGCGTAGGTAGCTGTTTATCAGTAAATATCTCCACTAGATTAAGAAAAGCAGTAGCTTAATAAATTAAGTACTTCCTGGAATGGTTACTGTATTGGTAACTCCCCAAAAGAATCTGGATTGTGGTGAGGGAACAGAGAAAAAAGCTCATTTAGGACCTGCACTTTCAAAGGGGGTAGGCAGCTGTATATCAGGGAGTAAACCTTTTGAGAATAAAAACAGTTGGAGCTTGTTAAGGTAATTACACAGGGGAAAGGATAATGTACTGGGAACTCCTCAGAAGAATCTGATTTGTGGTGAGGTGAGAGAGATAAAAGCTCAAGAAGAACGACATGAACATGCTGCGTACGTAGCTGTTTATCAGTAAATATCTCCACTGAGATTAAGAAAAGCAGTAGCTTAATAAATTAAGTACTTCCTCGTATGGTTACTGTACTGGTAAATCCCCAAAAGAATCTGGATTGTGGTGAGGGAACAGAGAAAAAAGCTCATTTAGGACCTGCACTTACGAAGGGGGTAGGCAGCTGTATATCAGGGAGTAAACCTTCTGAGAATAAAAACAGTTGGAGCTTGTTAAGGTAATTACACATGGGAAAGGATAATGTACTGGGAACTCCTCAGAAGGATCTGATTTGTGGTGAGGGGAGAGAGATAAAAGCTCATTTAGGAACGACATGAACATGCTGCGTAGGTAGCTGTTTATCAGTAAATATCTCCACTGAGATTAAGAAAAGCAGTAGCTTCATAAATTAAGTACTTCCTCGTATGGTTTCTGTACTGGTAACTCCCCAAAAGAATCTGGATTGTGGTGAGGGAACAGAGAAAAAAGCTCATTTAGGACCTGCCCTTACGAAGGGGTTAGGCAGCTGTATATCAGGGAGTAAACCTTCTGAGAATGAAAACAGTTGGAGCTTGTTAAGGTAATTACACAGGGGAAAGGATAATGTACTGGGAACTCCTCAGAAGAATCTGATTTGTGGTGAGGGGAGAGAGATAAAAGCTCATTTAGGAACGACATGAACATGCTGCGTAGGTAGCTGTTTATCAGTAAATATCTCCACTGAGATTAAGAAAAGCAGTAGCTTAATAAATTAAGTACTTCCTGGTATGGTTACTGTACTGGTAACTCCCCAAAAGTATCTGGATTGTGGTGAGGGAACAGAGAAAAAAGCTCATTTAGGAAATGCACTTACGAAGGGGGTAGGCAGCTGTATATCAGGGAGTAAACCTTCTGAGAATAAAAACAGCTGGAGCTTGTTAAGGTAATTACACAGGGGAAAGGATAATGTACTGGGAACAATTCATAAGAATCTGATTTGTAGTGAGGGGAGAGAGATAAAAGCTCATTTAGGAACGACATGAACATGCTGCGTATGTAGCTGTCTATCAGTAAATATCTCCACTGAGATTAAGAAAAGTAGTAGCTTAATAAATTAAGTACTTCCTGGTATTTTTACTGTACTGGTAACTCCCCAAAGAATCTGGATTGTGGTTAGGGAACAGAGAAAAAAGCTCATTTAGGACCTGCACTTACGAAGGGGGTAGGCAGCAGTATTTCAGGGAGTAAAACTTCTGAAATAAAAACAGCTGGAGCTTGTTAAGATAATTACACAAGGGAAAGGATAATGTACTGGGAACTCCTCAGAAGAATCTGATTTGTGGTGAGGGGAGAGAGATAAAAGCTCATTTAGGAACGACATGAACATGCTGCGTAGGTAGCTGTTTATCAGTAAATATCTCCACTGAGATTAAGAAAAGCAGTAGCTTAATAAATTAAGTACTTCCTGGTATTTTTACTGTACTGGTAACTCCCCAAAAGAATCTGGATTGTGGTTAGGGAACAGAGAAAAAAGCTCATTTAGGAACTGCACTTACGAAGGGGGTAGGCAGCAGTATTTCAGGGAGTAAAACTTCTGAGAATAAAAACAGCTGGAGCTTGTTAAGATAATTACACAAGGGAAAGGATAATGTACTGGGAACTCCTCAGAAGAATCTGATTTGTGGTGAGGGGAGAGAGATAAAAGCTCATTTAGGAACGACATGAACATGCTGCGTAGGTAGCTGTTTATCAGTAAATATCTCCACTGAGATTAAGAAAAGCAGTAGCTTAATAAATTAAGTACTTCCTGGTTTGGTTACTGTACTGGTATCTCCCCAAAAGAATCTGGATTGTGGTGAGGGAACAGAGAAAAAAGCTCATTTAGGCCCTGCACTTACGAAGGGGTTAGGCAGCTGTATATCAGGGAATAAACCTTCTGAGAATAAAAACAGCTGGAGATTGTTAAGGTAATTACACAGGGGAAAGGATAATGTACTGGGAACTCCTCAGAAGAATCTGATTTGTGGTGAGGGGAGAGAGATAAAAGATCATTTAGGAACTACATGTACATGCTGCGTAGGTAGCTGTTTATCAGTAAATATCTCCACAGATATTAAGAAAAGCAGTATCTTAATAAATTAAGTACTTCCTGGTATGGTTACTGTACCGATAACTCCCCAAAAGAATCTGGATTGTGGTGAGGGAACAGAGAAAAAAGCTCATTTAGGACCTGCACTTATGAAGGGGATAGGCAGCTGTATATCAGGGAGTAAACCATCTGAGAATAAAAACAGCTGGAGCTTGTTAAGGTAATTACACAGGGGAAAGGATAATGTACTGGGAACTCCTCAGAAGAATGTGATTTGTGGTGAGGGGAGAGAGATAAAAGCTCATTTAGGAACGACATGAACATGCTGCGTAGGTAGCTATTTATCAGTAAATATCTCCACTGAGATTAAGAAAAGCAGAAGCTTAATAAATTAAGTACTTCCTGGTATGGTTACTGTACTGGTAACTCCCCAAAAGAATCTGGATTGTGGTGAGGGAACAGAGAAAAAAGCTCATTTAGGACCTGCACTTACGAAGGGGGTAGGCAGCTGTATATCAGGGAGTAAACCTTCTGAGAATAAAAACAGCTGGAGCTTGTTAAGGTAATTACACAGGGGAAAGGATAATGTACTGGGAACAATTCAGAAGAATTTGATTTGTAGTGAGGGGAGAGAGATAAAAGCTCATTTAGGAACGACATGAACATGCTGCGTAGGTAGCTGTTTATCAGTAAATATCTCCACTGAGATTAAGAAAAGCAGTAGCTTAATAAATTAAGTACTTCCTGGAATGGTTACTGTACTGGTAACTCCGCAAACGAATCTGGATTGTGGTGAGAGAACAGAGAAAAAAGCTCATTTAGGACCTGCACTTACGAAGGGGGTATGCAGCAGTATTTCAGGGAGTAAACCTTCTGAGAATAAAAACAGCTGGAGCTTGTTAAGGTAATTACACAGGGGAAAGGATAATGTACGGGGAACTCCTCAGAAGAATCTGATTTGTGGTGAGGGGAGAGAGATAAAAGCTCATTTAGGAACGACATAAACATGCTGCGTAGGTAGCTGTTTATCAGTAAATATCTCCACTGAGATTAAGAAAAGCAGAAGCTTAATAAATTAAGTACTTCCTGCTATGGATACTGTACTGGTAACTCCCCGAAAGAATCTGTATTGTGGTGAGGGAACAGAGAAAAAATCACATTTAGGACCTGCACTTACGAAGGGGTACGCAGCTGTATATCAGGGAGTAAACCTTCTGAGAATAAAAACAGCTGCAGCTTGTTAAGGTAATTACACAGGGGAAAGGATAATGTACTTGGAACTCCTCAGAAGAATCTGATTTGTGGTGAGGGGAGAGAGATAAAAGCTCATTTAGGAACGACATGGACATGCTGCGTAGGTAGCTGTTTATCAGTAAATATCTCCACTGAAATTAAGAAAAGCAGTAGCTTAATAAATTAAGTACTTCCTTGTATGGTTACTGTCCTGGTAACTCCCCAATAGAATCTTTATTGTGGTGAGGGAACAGAGAAAAAAGCTCATTTAGGACCTGCACTTACGAAGGGGGTAGGCAGCTGTATATCAGGGAGTAAAACTTCTGAGAATAAAAACAGCTGCAGCTTGTTAAGGTAATTACACAGGGGAAAGGATAATGTACTGGGAACTCCTCAGAAGATTCTGATTTGTGGTGAGGGGAGAGAGATAAAAGCTCATTTAGGAACGACATGAACATGCTGCATACGTAGCTGTTTATCAGTAAATATCTCCACTGAGATTAAGAAAAGCAGTAGCTTAATAAATTAAGTACTTCCTGGTATGGTTAGTGTACTGATAACTCCCCAAAAGCATCTTGATTGTGGTGAGGGAACAGAGAAAAATGCTCATTTAGGACCTGCTCTTACGAACGGGGTAGGCAGCTGTATAACAGGGAGTAAACCTTCTGAGAATAAAATCAGCTGGAGCTTTTTAAGGTAATTACACAGGGGAAAGGATAATGTACTGGGAACTCCTCAGAAGAATCTGCTTTGTGGTGATGGGAGAGAGATAAAAGCTCATTTAGGAACGACATGGACATGCTGCGTAGGTAGCTGTTTATCAGTAAATATCTCCACTGAGATTAAGAAAAGCAGTTTCTTAATAAATTAAGTACTTCCTGGTATGGTTACTGTACTGGTAACTCCCCAAAAGAATCTGGATTGTGGTGAGGGAATAGAGAAAAAAGCTCATTTATAACCTGCACTTACGAAGGGGGTAGGCAGTTGTATATCAGGGAGTAAACCTTCTGATAATAAAAACAGCTGGAGCTTGTTAAGGTAATTACACAGGGGAAAGGATAATGTACTGGGAACTCCTCAGAAGAATCTGATTTGTGGTGAGGGGAGAGAGATAAAAGCTCATTTAGGAACGACATGAACATGCTGCATACGTAGCTCTTTATCAGTAAATATCTCCACTGAGATTAAGAAAAGCAGTAGCTTAATAAATTAAGTACTTCCTGGTATGGTTACTGTACTGGTAACTCCCCAAAAGAATCTGGATTGTGGTGAGGGAATAGAGAAAAAAGCTCATTTAGGACCTGCACTTACGAAGGGGGTAGGCAGTTGTATATCAGGGAGTAAACCTTCTGATAATAAAAACAGCTGGAGCTTGTTAAGGTAATTACAAAGGGAAAGGATAATGTACTGGGAACTCCTCAGAAGAATCTGATGTGTGCTGAGGGGAGAGAGATAAAAGCTCATTTAGGAACGACATGAACATGCTGCGTAGGTAGCTGTTTATCAGTAAATATCTCCACTGAGATTAAGAAAAGCAGTAGCTTAATAAATTAAGTACTTCCTGGTATGGTTACTGTACTGGTAACTCCCCAAAAGAATCTGGATTGTGGTGAGGGAACAGAGAAAAAAGCTCATTTAGGACCTGCACTTACGAAGGGGTAGGCAGCTGTATATCAGGGAGTAAACCTTCTGAGAATAAAAACAGCTGCAGCTTGTTAAGGTAATTACACAGTGGAAAGGATAATGTACTGGGTAATCCTCAGAAGAATCTGATTTGTGGTGAGGGCAGAGAGATAAAAGCTCATTTAGGAACGACATGAACATGCTGCGTAGGTAGCTGTTTATCAGTAAATATTTCCACTGAGATTAAGAAAAGCAATAGCTTAATAAATTAAGTACTTCCTGGTATGGTTACTGTACTGGTAACTCCCCAAAAGAATCTGGATTTTGGTGAGGGAACAGAGAAAAATGCTCATTTAGGACCTGCACTTACGAAGGGTTTAGGCAGCTGTATATCAGGGAGTAAACCTTCTGAGAATAAAAACAGCTGGAGCTTATTAAGGTAATTACACAAGGGAAAGGATAATGTGCTGGGAACAATTCAGAAGAATCTGATTTCTGGTGAGGGGAGAGAGATAAAAGCTCATTTAAGAACGACATGAACATGCTGCGTAGGTAGCTGTTTATCAGTAAATATCTCCACTGAGATTAAGAAAAGCAGTAGCTTAATAAATTAAGTACTTCCTGGTATGGTTACTGTACTGGTAACTCCCCAAAAGAATCTGGATTGTGGTGAGGGAACAGAGAAAAGCTCATTTAGGACCTGCACTTTCGAAGGGGGTAGGCAGCTGTATATCAGGGAGTAAACCTTCTGAGAATAAAAACAGCTGGAGCTTGTTAAGGTAATTACACAGGGGAAAGGATAATGTACTGGGAACTCCTCAGAAGAATCTGATTTGTGGTGAGGCGAGAGAGATAAAAGCTCATTTAGGAACGACATGAACATGCTGCGTAGGTAGCTGTTTATCAGTAAATATCTCCACTGAGATTAAGAAAAGCAGTAGCTTAATAAATTAAGTACTTCCTGGTATGGTTACTGTACTGGTAACTCCGCAAAAGAAACGGTATTGTGGTGAGGGAACAGAGAAAAAAGCTCATTTAGGACCTGCACTTACGAAAGGGGTAGCAGCTGTATATCAGGGAGTAAACCTTCTGAGAATAAAAACAGCTGGAGCTTGTTAAGGTAATTACACAGGGGAAAGGATAATGTACTTGGAACTCCTCAGAAGAATCTGATTTGTGGTGAGGGAGAGAGATAAAAGCTCATTTAGGAACGACATGAACATGCTGCGTAGGTAGCTGTTTATCAGTAAATATCTCCACTGAAATTAAGAAAAGTAGTAGCTTAATAAATTAAGTACTTCCTGATATGGTTCCTGTACTGGTAACTCCCCAAAAGAATCTGGATTGTGGTGAGGGAACAGAGAAAAAAGCTCATTTAGGACCTGCACTTACGAAGGGGGTAGGCAGCTGTATATCAGGGTGTAAACCTTCTGAAAATAAAAACAGCTGGAGCTAGTTAAGGTAATTACACAGGGAAAGGATAATGTACTGGGAACTCCTCAGAAGAATCTGATTTGTGGTGAGGGGAGAGAGATAAAAGCTCATTTAGGAACGACATGAACATGCTGCGTCGGTAGCTGTTTGTCAGTAAATATCTCCACTGAGATTACGAAAAGCAGTAGATTAATAAACTAAGTACTTCCTGGTATGGTTACTGTACTGGTAACTCCCCAAAAGTATCTGGATTGTGGTGAGGGAACAGAGAAAAAAGCTCATTTAGGACCTGCACTTACGAAGGGGGTAGGCAGCTGTATATCAGGGAGTAAACCTTCTGAGAATAAAAACAGCTGGAGCTTTTTAAGGTAATTACACAGGGGAAAGGATAATGTACTGGGAACTCCTCAGAAGAATCTGATTTGTGGTGAAGGGAGAGAGATAAAAGCTCATTTAGGAACGACATGAACGTGCTGCGTAGGTAGCTGTTTATCAGTAAATATCTCCACTGAGATTAAGAAAAGCAGTAGCTTAATAAATTAAGTACTTCCTTGTATGGTTACTGTCCTGTTAACTCCCCAATAGAATCTGGATTGTGGTGAGGGAACAGAGAAAAAAGCTCATTTAGCACCTGCACTTACGAAGGGGGTAGGCAGCTGTATATCAGGGAGTAAACCTTCTGAGAATAAAAACAGCTGGAGCTTGTTAAGGTAATTACACAGTGGAAAGGATAATGTACTGGGAACTCCTCAGAAGAATCTGATTTGTGCTGAGGGGAGAGAGATAAAAGCTCATTTAGGAACGACATGAACATGCTGCGTAGGTAGCTGTTTTCAGTAAATATTTCCACTGAGATTAAGAAAAGCAATAGCTTAATAAATTAAGTACTTCCTGGTATGGTTACTGTAGTGGTAAGTCCCCAAAAGAATCTGGATTGTGGTGAGGGAACAGAGAAAAAAGCTCATTTAGGACCTGCACTTACGAAGGGTGTAGGCAGCTGTATATCTGGGAGTAAACCTTCTGAGAATAAAAACAGCTGGAGCTTATTAAGGTAATTACACAAGGGAAAGGATAATGTGCTGGGAACAATTCAGAAGAATCTGATTTCTGGTGAGGGGAGAGAGATAAAAGCTCATTTAGGAACTACATGAACATGCTGCGTAGGTAGCTGTTTATCAGTAAATATCTCCACTGAGATTAAGAAAAGCAGTAGCTTAATAAATTAAGTACTTCCTGGTATGGTTACTGTACTGGTAACTCCCCAAAAGAATCTGGATTGTGGTGAGGGAACAGAGAAAAAGCTCATTTAGGACCTGCACTTTCGAAGGGGGTAGGCAGCTGTATATCAGGGAGTAAACCTTCTGAGAATAAAAACAGATATAGCTTGTTAAGGTAATTACACAGGGGAAAGGATAATGTACTGGGAACTCCTCAGAAGAATCTGATTTGTGGTGAGGCGAGAGAGATAAAAGCTCATTTAGGAACGACATGAACATGCTGCGTAGATAGCTGTTTATCAGTAAATATCTCCACTGAGATTAAGAAAAGCAGTAGCTTAATAAATTAAGTACTTCCTGGTATGGTTACTGTACTGGTAACTCCCCAAAGAAACTGCATTGTGGTGAGGGAACAGAGAAAAAAGCTCATTTAGGACCTGCACTTACGAAAGGGGTAGGCAGCTGTATATCAGGGAGTAAACCTTCTGAGAATAAAAACAGCTGGAGCTTGTTAAGGTAATTACACAGGGGAAAGGATAATGTACTGGGAACTCCTCAGAAGAATCTGATTTGTGGTGAGGGGAGAGAGATAAAAGCTCATTTAGGAACTACATGAACATGCTGCGTAGGTAGCTGTTTATCAGTAAATATCTCCACTGAAATTAAGAAAAGCAGTAGCTTAATAAATTAAGT
>NW_025956181.1:0-27729 GCF_023159225.1 Perognathus longimembris pacificus | reverse complement strand
GGGAGAGAGATAAAAGCTCATTAGTAACGACATGAAAATGCTGACAGGTAGGCTGTTTATCAGTAAATATCTCCACTGAGATTAAGAAAAGCAGTAGCGTAATAAATTAAGTACTTCCTGGTATGGTTACTGTACTGTTAACTCCCCAAAAGAATCTGGATTGTGGTGAGGGAACAGAGAAAAAAGATCATTTAGGACCTTCACTTATCCAGGGGGTAGGCAGCTGTATATCAGGGAGTAAACCTTCTGAGAATAAAAACAGCTGGAGCTTGTTAAGGTAATTACACAGGGGAAAGGATAATGTACTGGGAACTCCTCAGAAGAATCTGATTTGTTTTGAGGGGAGAGAGATAAAAGCTCATTTAGAAAGACATGAACATGCTGCGTAGGTAGCTGTTTATCAGTAAATATCTCACTGAGATTAAGAAAAGCAGTAGCTTAATAAATTAAGTACTTCCTGGTAGGTTACTGTACTGGTAACTCCCAAAGCAATCTGGATTGTGGTGAGGGAACAGAGAAAAAGCTCTTTTAGGACCTGCACTTACGAAGTGGTTAGGCAGCTGTATATCAGGAGTATCCCTTCTGAGAATAAAAACAGCTGGGGCTTGTTAAGGTAATTACACAGGGCAAAGGATAATGTACTGGGAACTCCTCAGAAGAATCTGATTTGTGGTGAGGGGGGAGAGAGATAAAAGCTCATTTAGGAACGACATGAACATGCTGCGTAGGTAGCTGTTTATCCGTAAATATCTACACTGAGATTAAGAAAAGCAATAGCTTAAGAAATTAAGTACTTCCTGGTATGTTTACTGTACTGTAACTCCCCAAAGGAATCTGGATTGTCCTTGAGGGCACAGAGAAAAAAGCTCATTTAGGACCTGCACTTACGAAGGGGGTAGGCAGCTGTATATCAGTGAGTAAACCTTCTGAGAATAAAAACAGCTGAGCTTCTTAAGGTAATTACACAGGGGAAAGGATAATGTACTGGGAACTCCTCAGAAGAATCTGATTGTGGTGAGGGGAGAGAGATAAAGCTCATTTAGGACCTGCACTTTCCAGTGGGGTAGGCAGCTGTATATAAGGGAGGGATCACTTCTGAGAATAAAAACAGCTGGAGCATGTTAAGGTAATTATCAAGAGAAAGGATAATGTACTGGGAACTCCTCAGAAGAATCTGATTTGTGGTGAGGGGAGAGAGATAAAACCTCATTTAGGAACGACATGAACATGCTGCGTAGGTAGCTGTATCAGTAAATATCTCCACTGAGATTAAGAAAAGCAGTAGCTTAATAAATTAAGTACTTCCTGGTATGGTTACTGTACTGGTAACTCCCCAAAAGAATCTGGATTGTGGTGATGGGAACAGAGAAAAAAGCTCATTTAGGACCTGCACTTACGAAGGGGGTAGGCAGCTGTATATCAGGGAGTAAACCTTCTGAGATAAAAACAGCTGAGCTTGTTAAGGTAATTACACAGGGGAAAGGATATGTACTGGGAACTCCTCAGAAGAATCTGATTTGCGGTGAGGGGAGAGAGATAAAAGCTCATTTAGGACCTGCACTTTCCAGTGGGGTAGGCAGCTGTATATAAGGGAGGATCACTTCTGAGAATAAAAACAGCTGGAGCTTGTTAAGGTAATTACACAGGGGAAAGGATAATGTACTGGGAACTCCTCAGAAGAATGTGATTTGTGGTGAGGGAAGAGAGAAAAAGCTCATTTATGAACGACATGAAAAGGCTGCATAGGTAGCTGTTTATCAGTAAATATCTCCACAGAGATTAAGAAAAGCAGTAGCTTAATAAATTAAGTAATTCCTGGTATGGTTACTGTACTGGAAACTACCCAAAGAATCTGGATTGTCGTGAGGGAACAGAGAAAAAAGCTCATTTAGGACCTGTACTTACGAAGGGGGTAGGAAGCTGTATATCAGGGAGTAAACCTTCTGAAAATAAAAACAGCTGAGGCTTGTTAAGGTAATTACACAGGGCAAAGGATAATGTACTGGGAACTCCTCAGAAGAATCTGATTTGTGGTGAGGGGAGAGAGATAAAACCTCATTTAGGAACGACATGAACATGCTGCGTAGGTAGCTGTTTATCAGTAAATATCTCCACTGAGATTAAGAAAAGCAGAAGCTTAAGAAATTAAGTATTTCCTGGTATGGTTACTGTACAGGTAACTTCCCAAAAGAATCTGGATTGTGGTGAGGGAACAGAGAAAAAAGCTCATTTAAGACCTTCACTTAAGAAGTGGGTACGCAGCTGTATATCAGGGAGTATCCCTTCTGAGAATAAAAACAGCTGGAGCTTGTTAAGGTAATTACACAGGGGAAAGTATAATGTACTGGGAACTCCTCAGAAGAATCTGATTTGTGGTGAGGGGAGAGAGATAAAAGCTCATTTAGTAACGACATGAAAATGCTGAACAGGTAGCTGTTTATCAGTAAATATCTCCACTGAGATTAAGAAAAGCAGTAGCGTAATAAATTAAGTACTTCCTGGTATGGTTACTGTACTGTTAACTCCCCAAAAGAATCTGGATTGTGGTGAGGGAACAGAGAAAAAAGATCATTTAGGACCTTCACTTATCAAGGGGGTAGGCAGCTGTATATCAGGGAGTAAACCTTCTGAGAATAAAAACAGCTGGAGCTTGTTAAGGTAATTACACAGGGGAAAGGATAATGTACTGGGAACTCCTCAGAAGAATCTGATTTGTTTTGAGGGGAGAGAGATAAAAGCTCATTTAGGAAAGACATGAACATGCTGCGTAGGTAGCTGTTTATCAGTAAATATCTCCACTGAGATTAAGAAAAGCAGTAGCTTAATAAATTAAGTACTTCCTGGTATGGTTACTGTACTGGTAACTCCCCAAAGCAATCTGGATTGTGGTGAGGGAACAGAGAAAAAAGCTCTTTTAGGACCTGCACTTACGAAGTGGTTAGGCAGCTGTATATCAGGGAGTATCCCTTCTGAGAATAAAAACAGCTGGGGCTTGTTAAGGTAATTACACAGGGCAAAGGATAATGTACTGGGAACTCCTCAGAAGAATCTGATTTGTGGTGAGGGGAGAGAGATAAAAGCTCATTTACTAGGACAAGAAAATGCTGCATAAGTAGCTGTTTATCAATAAATATCTCCACTGAGATTAAGAAAAGCAGTAGCTTAATAAATTAAGTACTTCTGGAATGGTTACTGTACTGGTAACTCCCCAAATGAATCTGACTGTGGTGAGGGAACAGACTAAAAAGCTCATTTAGGACCTGCAGTTACGAAGGGGGTAGGCAGCTGTATATCAGGGAGTAAACCTTCTGAGAATAAAAACAGCTGGAGCTTGTTAAGGTAATTACACAGGGGAAAGGATAATGTACTGGGAAATCCTCAGAAGAATCTGATTGGGATGAGGGGAGAGAGATAAATGCTCATTTAGGAACGACATGAACATGCTGCCTAGGTAGCTGTTTATCAGTAAATATCTCCACTGAGATTAAGCAAAGCATTAGCTTAATAAATTAAGTAATTCCTGGTATGTTACTGTACTGGTAACTCCCCAAAAGAATCTGGATTGTGGTGAGGGTACAGAGAAAAAAGCTCATTTAGGACCTGCATTACGAAGGGTGTAGGCAGCTCTATATCAGGTAGTAAACCTTCTGAAATAAAAACAGCTGGAGCTTGTTAAGGTAATTACACAGGGGAAAGGATAATGTACTGGGAAATCCTCAGAAGAATCTGATTTGTGGTGAGGGAGAGAGATAAAATCTCATTTAAGAACGACATGAACATGCTGCGTAGGTAGCTGTTGATCAGTAAATATAGCCACTGAGATTAAGAAAAGCAGTATCTTAATAAATTAAGTACTTCCTGGTATGGTACTATACTGGTAACTCCCATAAAATCTGGATTGTGGTGAGGGAACAGACAAAAAAGCTCATTTAGGACCTGCCCTTACGAGGGGTAGGCAGCTGTATATCAGTGAGTAAACCTTCTGAGAATAAAAACAGCTGGAGCTTGTAAGGTAATTAACAGGGGAAAGGATAATGTACTGGGAACTCCTCAGAAGAATCTGATTTGTGGTGAGGGGAGAGAGATAAAAGCTCATTTAGGACCAGCACTTTCCAGTGGGGTAGGCAGCTGTATATAAGGGAGGATCACTTCTGAGAATAAAAACAGCTGGAGCATGTTAAGGTAATTATTACAAGAGAAAGGATAATGTACTGGGAACTCCTCAGAAGAATCTGATTTGTGGTGAGGGGAGAGAGATAAAACCTCATTTAGGAATGACATGAACGTGCTGCGTAGGTAGCTGTATCAGTAAATATCTCCACTGAGATTAAGAAAAGCAGTAGCTTAATAAATTAAGTACTTCCTGGTATCGTTACTGTACTGGTAACTCCCCAAAAGAATCTGGATTGTGGTGAGGGAACAGAGAAAAAAGCTCATTTAGGACCTGCACTTACGAAGGGGGTAGGCAGCTGTATATCAGGGAGTAAACCTTCTGAGAATAAAAACAGCTGGAGCTTGTTAAGGTAATTACACAGGGGAAAGGATAATGTACTGGGAACTCCTCAGAAGAATCTGATTTGTGGTGAGGGGAGAGAGATAAAAGCTCATTTAGGAACGACATGAACATGCTGCGTAGGTAGCTGTTTATCAGTAAATATCTCTACTGAGATTGAGAAAAGCAGTAGCTTAATAAATTAAGTACTTCCTGGTATGGTTACTGTACTGGTAACTCCCCAAAAGAATCTGGATTGTGGTGAGGGAACAGAGAAAAAAGCTCATTTAGACCTGCACTTACGAAGGGGGTAGGCAGCTGTATATCAGGGAGTAAACCATCTGAGAATAAAAACAGCTGGAGCTTGTTAAGGTAATTACACAGGGGAAAGGATAATGTACTGGGAACTCCTCAGAAGAATCTGATTTGTGGTGAGGGGAGAGAGATAAAGCTCATTTAGGAACGACATGAACATGCTGCATAGGTAGCTGTTTATCAGTAAATATCTCCACTGAGATTAAGAAAAGCAGTAGCTTAATAAATTAAGTACTTCCTGGTATGGGTACTGTACTGGTAACTCCCCAAAAGTATCTGGATTGTGGTGAGGGAACAGAGAAAAAACCTCATTTAGGACCTGCACCTACGAAGGGGGTAGGCCGCTGTATATCAGGGAGTAAACCTTCTGAGAATAAAAACAGCTGGAGCTTGTTAAGGTAATTCCACAGGGGAAAGGACAATGTACTGGGAACTCCTCAGAAGAATCTGATTTGTGGTGAGGGGAGAGAGATAAAAGCTCATTTAGGAACGACATGAACATGCTGCGTAGGTAGCTGTTTATCAGTAAATATCTCCACTGAGATTGAAGAAAAGCAGTACCTTAATAAATTAAGTACTTCCTGGTGTGGTTACTGTACTGGTAACTCCCCAAAAGAATCTGGATTGTGGTGAGGGAACAGGGAATAAAGCTCATTTATGACCTGCACTAACGAAGGGGGTAGGCAGCTGTATATCAGTGAGTAAACCTTCAGAGAATAAAAACAGCTGGAGCTTGTTAACGTAATTACACAGGGGAAAGGATAATGTACTGGGAACTCCCCAGAAGAATCTGATTTGTGGTGAGGGGAGAGAGAAAAAAGCTCATTTAGAAACGACATGAACATGCTGCGTAGGTAGCTGTTTATCAGTAAATATCTCCAATGAGATTAAGAAAAGCAGTAGCTTAATAAATTAAGTACTTCCTTGTATGGTTACTGTACTGGTAACTCCCCAAAAGAATCTGGATTGTGGTGAGGGAACAGAGAAAAAAGCTCATTTAGGACCTGCACTTACGAAGGAGATAGGCAGCTGTATATCAGGGAGTAAACCATCTGAGAATAAAAACTGCTAGAGCTTGTTAAGGTAATTACACAGGGGAAAGGTTAATGTACTGGTAACTCCCAAAGAATCTGGATTGTTGTGAGGGAACAGAGAAAAATGCTCATTTAGGACCTGCACTTACGAAGGGGGTAGGCAGCTGTATATCAGGGAGTAAACCTTCTGAGAATAAAAACAGCTGGAGCTTGTTAAGGTAATTAAACAGGGGAAAGGATAATGTACTGGGAACTCCTCAGAAGAATCTGATTTGTGGTGAGGGGAGAGAGATAAAAGCTCATTTAGGAACGACATGAACATGCTGCATAAGTAGCTGTTTATCAGTAAATATCTCCACTGAGATTAAGAAAAGCAGTAGCTTAATAAATTAAGTACTTCCTGGTATGGTTACTGTACTGGTAACTCCCCAAAAGAATCTGGATTGTGGTGAGGGAACAGGGAAAAAAGCTCATTTAGGAACTGCACTTACGAAGGGGGTAGGCAGCTGTATATCAGGGAGTAAACCTTCTGAGAATAAAAACAGCTGGAGCTTGTTAAGGTAATTACACAGGGGAAAGGATAATGTACTGGGAACTCCTCAGAAGAATCTGATTTGTGGTGAGGGGAGAGAGATAAAACCTCATTTAGGAACGACATGAACATGCTGCTTAGGTAGCTGTTTATCAGTTAATATCTCCACTGAGATTAACAAAAGCAGTAGCTTAATAAATTAAGTACTTCCTGGTATGGTTACTGTACTGGTAACTCCCCAAAAGAATCTGGATTGTGGTGAGGGAACAGAGAAAAAAGCTCATTTAGGACCTGCACTTACGAAGAGGGTAGGCAGCTGTATATCAGGGAGTAAACCTTCTGAGAATAAAAAGAGCTGGAGCTTGTTAAGGTAATTACACAGGGGAAAGGATAATGTACTGGGAACTCCTCAGAAGAATCTGATTTATGGTGAGGGCAGAGAGATAAATGCTCATTTAGGAACGACATGAACATGCTGCGTAGGTAGCTGTTTATCAGTAAATATCTCCACTGAGATTAAGAAACGCAATAGCTTAATAAATTAAGTACTTCCTGGTATGGTTACTTTAATGGTAACTCCCCAAAGAATCTGGATTGTGGTGAGGGAACAGAGAAAAAAGCTCATTTAGGATCTGCACTTACAAAGGGGGTAGGCAGCTGTATATCAGGGAGTAAACCTTCAGGCAATAAAAACAGCTGGAGCTTGTTAAGGTAATTACACAGGGGAAAGGATAATGTACTGGGAACTCCTCAGAAGAATCTGATTTGTGGTGAGGGGAGAGAGATAAAAGCTCATTTAGGAACGACATGAACATGCTGCGTAGGTAGCTGTTTATCAGTAAATATCTTCACTGAGATTAAGAAAACCAGTAGCTTAATAAATTAAGTACTTCCTGGTATGGTTACTGCACTGGTAACTCCCCGAAAGAATCTGGATTGTGGTGAGGGAACAGAGAAAACAGCTCATTTAAGACCTGAATTTACTAAGGGGGTAGGCAGCTGTATATCAGGGAGTAAACCTTCTGAGAATAAAAACAGCTGGAGCTTGTTAAGGTAATTACACAAGGGAAAGGATAATGTACTGGGAACTCCTCAGAAGAATCTGATTTGTGGTGAGGGGAGAGAGATAAAAGCTCATTTAGGAACGACATGAACATGCTGCATACGTAGCTGTTTATCAGTAAATATCTCCACTGAGATTAAGAAAAGCAGTAGCTTAATAAATTAAGTACTTCCTGGTATGGTTACTGTACTGGTAACTCCCCAAAAGAATCTGGATTGTGGTGATGGAACAGAGAAAACAGCTCATTTAAGATCTGAATTTACTAAGGGGGTAGGCAGCTGTATATCAGGGAGTAAACCTTCTGAGAATAAAAACTGTTGGAGCTGGTTAAGGTAATTACACAGGGGAAAGGATAATGTACTGGGAACTCCTCAGAAGAATCTGATTTTTGGTGAGGGGAGAGAGAAAAAGCTCATTTAATAACGACATGACCATGCTGGGTAGGTACCTGTTTATCAGTAAATATCTCCACTGAGATTATGAAAAGCAGTAGCTTAATAAATTAAGTACTTCCTGGTATGGTTACTGTACTGGTAACTCCCCAAAGCAATCTGGATTGTGGTGAGGGAACAGAGAAAAAAGCTCTTTTAGGACATGCACTTACGAAGTGGTTAGGCAGCTGTATATCAGGGAGTATCCCTTCTGAGAATAAAAACAGCTGGGGCTTGTTAAGGTAATTACACAGGGCAAAGGATAATGTACTGGGAACTCCTCAGAAGAATCTGATTTGTGGTGAGGGGAGAGAGATAAAAGCTCATTTAGGAACGACATGAACATGCTGCGTAGGTAGCTGTTTATCCGTAAATATCTACACTGAGATTAAGAAAAGCAATAGCTTAAGAAATTAAGTACTTCCTGGTATGTTTACTGTACTGGTAACTCCCCAAAGGAATCTGGATTGTCTTGAGGGCACAGAGAAAAAAGCTCATTTAGGACCTGCACTTACGAAGGGGGTAGGCAGCTGTATATCAGGGAGTATCCCTTCTGAGAATAAAAACAACTGGAGCTCGTTAAGGTAATTATACAGGGGAAAGGATCATGTACTGGGAACTCCTCAGAAGAATCTGATTTGTGGTGAGGGGAGAGAGATAAAAGCTCATTTACTATGACAAGAAAATGCTGCATAAGTAGCTGTTTATCAATAAATATCTCCACTGAGATTAAGAAAAGCAGTAGCTTAATAAATTAAGTACTTCCTGGAATGGTTACTGTACTGGTAACTCCCCAAAAGAATCTGGACTGTGGTGAGGGAACAGACTAAAAAGCTCATTTAGGACCTGCAGTTACGAAGGGGGTAGGCAGCTGTATATCAGGGAGTAAACCTTCTGAGAATAAAAACAGCTGGAGCTTGTTAAGGTAATTACACAGGGGAAAGGATAATGTACTGGGAAATCCTCAGAAGAATCTGATTTGGGATGAGGGGAGAGAGATAAATGCTCATTTAGGAACGACATGAACATGCTGCCTAGGTAGCTGTTTATCAGTAAATATCTCCACTGAGATTAAGCAAAGCATTAGCTTAATAAATTAAGTAATTCCTGGTATGGTTACTGTACTGGTAACTCCCCAAAAGAATCTGGATTGTGGTGAGGGAACAGAGAAAAAAGCTCATTTAGGACCTGCATTTACGAAGGGTGTAGGCAGCTCTATATCAGGTAGTAAACCTTCTGAAAATAAAAACAGCTGGAGCTTGTTAAGGTAATTACACAGGGGAAAGGATAATGTACTGGGAAATCCTCAGAAGAATCTGATTTGTGGTGAGGGGAGAGAGATAAAATCTCATTTAAGAACGACATGAACATGCTGCGTAGGTAGCTGTTGATCAGTAAATATAGCCACTGAGATTAAGAAAAGCAGTATCTTAATAAATTAAGTACTTCCTGGTATGGTTACTATACTGGTAACTCCCATAAAAATCTGGATTGTGGTGAGGGAACAGACAAAAAAGCTCATTTAGGACCTGCCCTTACGAAGGGGTAGGCAGCTGTATATCAGTGAGTAAACCTTCTGAGAATAAAAACAGCTGGAGCTTGTTAAGGTAATTACACAGGGGAAAGGATAATGTACTGGGAACTCCTCAGAAGAATCTGATTTGTGGTGAGGGGAGAGAGATAAAAGCTCATTTAGGACCTGCACTTTCCAGTGGGGTAGGCAGCTGTATATAAGGGAGGATCACTTATGAGAATAAAAACAGCTGGAGCATGTTAAGGTAATTATACAAGAGAAAGGATAATGTACTGGGAACTCCTCAGAAGAATCTGATTTGTGGTGAGGGGAGAGAGATAAAACCTCATTTAGGAACGACATGAACATGCTGCTTAGGTAGCTGTTTATCAGTAAATATCTCCACTGAGATTAACAAAAGCAGTAGCTTAATAAATTAAGTACTTCCTGGTATGGTTACTGTACTGGTAACTCCCCAAAAGAATCTGGATTGTGGTGAGGGAACAGAGAAAAAAGCTCATTTAGGACCTGCACTTACGAAGAGGGTAGGCAGCTGTATATCAGGGAGTAAACCTTCTGAGAATAAAAAGAGCTGGAGCTTGTTAAGGTAATTACACACGGGAAAGGATAATGTACTGGGAACTCCTCAGAAGAATCTGATTTATGGTGAGGGCAGAGAGATAAATGCTCATTTAGGAACGACATGAACATGCTGCGTAGGTAGCTGTTTATCAGTAAATATCTCCACTGAGATTAAGAAACGCAATAGCTTAATAAATTAAGTACTTCCTGGTATGGTTACTTTAATGGTAACTCCCCAAAGAATCTGGATTGTGGTGAGGGAACAGAGAAAAAAGCTCATTTAGGATCTGCACTTACAATGGGGGTAGGCAGCTGTATATCAGGGAGTAAACCTTCAGGCAATAAAAACAGCTGGAGCTTGTTAAGGTAATTACACAGGGGAAAGGATAATGTACTGGGAACTCCTCAGAAGAATCTGATTTGTGGTGAGGGCAGAGAGATAAAAGCTCATTTAGGAACGACATGAACATGCTGCGTAGGTAGCTGTTTATCAGTAAATATCTTCACTGAGATTAAGAAAACCAGTAGCTTAATAAATTAAGTACTTCCTGGTATGGTTACTGCACTGGTAACTCCCCGAAAGAATCTGGATTGTGGTGAGGGAACAGAGAAAACAGCTCATTTAAGACCTGAATTTACTAAGGGGGTAGGCAGCTGTATATCAGGGAGTAAACCTTATGAGAATAAAAACAGCTGGAGCTTGTTAAGGTAATTACACAGGGGAAAGGATAATGTACTGGGAACTCCTCAGAAGAATCTGATTTGTGATGAGGGCAGAGAGATAAAAGCTCATTTAGGAACGACATGAACATGCTGCGTAGGTAGCTGTTTATCAGTAAATATCTCCACTGAGATTAACAAAAGCAGTAGCTTAATAAATTAAGTACTTCCTGGTATGGTTACTGTGCTGGTAACTCCCCAAATGAATCTGGATTGTCTTGAGGGAACAGAGAAAAAAGCTCATTTAGGACCTGCACTTACGAAGGGGGTAGTCAGCTCTATATCAGGGAGTATCCCTTCTGAGAATAAAAACAGCTGGAGCTTGTTAAGGTAATTACACAGGAGAAAGGTTAATGTACTGGGAACTCCTCAGAAGAATCTGATTTGTGGTGAGGGGAGAGAGATAAAAGCTCATTTAGGAAAGACATGAACATGCTGCGTAGGTAGCTGTTTATCAGTAAATATCTCCACTGAGATTAAGAAAAGCAGTAGCTTAATAAATTAAGTACTTCCTGGTATGGTTACTGTACTGGTTACTCCCCAAAGAATCTGGATTGTGGTGAGGGAACAGAGAAAACAGCTCATTTAGAACCTGCACTTACGAAGTGGTTAGGCAGCTGTATATCAGGGAGTATCCCTTCTGAGAATAAAAACAGCTGGGCTTGTTAAGGTAATTACACAGGGCAAAGGATAATGTACTGGGATCTCCTCAGAAGAATCTGATTTGTGGTGAGGGGAGAGAGATAAAAGCTCATTTAGGAACGACATGAACGTGCTGCGTAGGTAGCTGTTTATCCGTAAATATCTACACTGAGATTAAGAAAAGCAGTAGCTTAAGAAATTAAGTACTTCCTGGTATGG
Source organism: Perognathus longimembris pacificus (assembly GCF_023159225.1). Taxonomy (NCBI): domain Eukaryota; kingdom Metazoa; phylum Chordata; class Mammalia; order Rodentia; family Heteromyidae; genus Perognathus; species Perognathus longimembris. The sequence goes on along the minus strand of NW_025956181.1, from coordinate 16,186 downwards.
TTACTGTACTATTAACTCCCCAAAAGAATCTGGATAGTGGTGAGGGAACATAGAAAAAAGCTCATTTAGGACCTGCACTTACGAAGGGGGTAGGCAGCTGTATATCAGGGAGTAAACCTTCTGAAAATAAAAACAGCTGGAGCTTGTTATGGTAATTACACAGGGGAATTTATAATGTACTGGGAACTCCTCAGAAGAATCTGATTTGTGGTGAGGGGAGAGAGATAAAAGCTCATTTAGGAACAACATGAAAATGCTGCCTAGGTAGCTGTTCATCAGTAAATATGTCCACTGAGATAAGAAAAGCAGTAGCTTAATAATTTAAGTACTTCCTGGTATGGTTACTGTAGTGGTAACTCCACCTAAGAATCTGGATTGTGGTGAGGGAACAGAGAAAAAAGCTCATTTAGGACCTGCACTTACGAAGGGGGTAGGCAGCTGTATATCAGGGAGTATCCCTTCTGAGAATAAAAACAGCTGGAGATTGTTAAGGTAATTACACAGGGGAAAGTATAATATACTGGGAATTCCTCAGAAGAATCTGATTTGTGGTGAGCGGAGAGAGATAAAAGCTCATTTATGAACGACATGAAAATGCTGCGTAGGTAGCTGTTTATCAGTAAATATCTCCACTGAGATTAAGAAAAGCAGTAGCTTAATAAATTAAGTACTTCCTGGTATGGTTACTGTACTGGGAACTCCCCAAAAGAATCTAGATTGTGGTGAGGGAACAGAGAAAAATGCTCATTTAGGACCTGCACTTAGGAAGGGGGTAGGCAGCTGTATATCAGGGAGTAAACCTTCTGAGAATAAAAGCAGCTGGAGCTTGTTAAGGTAATTACACAGGGGAAAGGATAATGTACTGGGAACTCCTCAGAAGAATCTGATTTGTGGTGAGGGCAGAGAGATAAAAGCTCATTTAGGAACGACATGAACATGCTGCGTAGGTAGCTGTTTATCAGTAAATATCTTCACTGAGATTAAGAAAACCAGTAGCTTAATAAATTAAGTACTTCCTGGTATGGTTACTGCACTGGTAACTCCCCGAAAGAATCTGGATTGTGGTGAGGGAACAGAGAAAACAGCTCATTTAAGACCTGAATTTACTAAGGGGGTAGGCAGCTGTATATCAGGGAGTAAACCTTCTGAGAATAAAAACAGCTGGAGCTTGTTAAGGTAATTACACAGGGGAAAGGATAATGTACTGGGAACTCCTCAGAAGAATCTGATTTGTGATGAGGGCAGAGAGATAAAAGCTCATTTAGGAACGACATGAACATGCTGCGTAGGTAGCTGTTTATCAGTAAATATCTCCACTGAGATTAACAAAAGCAGTAGCTTAATAAATTAAGTACTTCCTGGTATGGTTACTGTGCTGGTAACTCCCCAAATGAATCTGGATTGTCTTGAGGGAACAGAGAAAAAAGCTCATTTAGGACCTGCACTTACGAAGGGGGTAGTCAGCTGTATATCAGGGAGTATCCCTTCTGAGAATAAAAACAGCTGGAGCTTGTTAAGGTAATTACACAGGAGAAAGGTTCATGTACTGGGAACTCCTCAGAAGAATCTGATTTGTGGTGAGGGGAGAGAGATAAAAGCTCATTTAGGAAAGACATGAACATGCTGCGTAGGTAGCTGTTTATCAGTAAATATCTCCACTGAGATTAAGAAAAGCAGTAGCTTAATAAATTAAGTACTTCCTGGTATGGTTACTGTACTGGTTACTCCCCAAAGAATCTGGATTGTGGTGAGGGAACAGAGAAAACAGCTCATTTAGAACCTGCACTTACGAAGTGGTTAGGCAGCTGTATATCAGGGAGTATCCCTTCTGAGAATAAAAACAGCTGGGGCTTGTTAAGGTAATTACACAGGGCAAAGGATAATGTACTGGGATCTCCTCAGAAGAATCTGATTTGTGGTGAGGGGAGAGAGATAAAAGCTCATTTAGGAACGACATGAACGCGCTGCGTAGGTAGCTGTTTATCCGTAAATATCTACACTGAGATTAAGAAAAGCAGTAGCTTAAGAAATTAAGTACTTCCTGGTATGGTTACTGTACTATTAACTCCCCAAAAGAATCTGGATAGTGGTGAGGGAACATAGAAAAAAGCTCATTTAGGACCTGCACTTACGAAGGGGGTAGGCCGCTGTATATCAGGGAGTAAACCTTCTGAAAATAAAAACAGCTGGAGCTTGTTATGGTAATTACACAGGGGAATTTATAATGTACTGGGAACTCCTCAGAAGAATCTGATTTGTGGTGAGGGGAGAGAGATAAAAGCTCATTTAGGAACAACATGAAAATGCTGCCTAGGTAGCTGTTCATCAGTAAATATGTCCACTGAGATAAGAAAAGCAGTAGCTTAATAATTTAAGTACTTCCTGGTATGGTTACTGTAGTGGTAACTCCACCTAAGAATCTGGATTGTGGTGAGGGAACAGAGAAAAAAGCTCATTTAGGACCTGCACTTACGAAGGGGGTAGGCAGCTGTATATCAGGGAGTATCCCTTCTGAGAATAAAAACAGCTGGAGATTGTTAAGGTAATTACACAGGGGAAAGTATAATATACTGGGAATTCCTCAGAAGAATCTGATTTGTGGTGAGCGGAGAGAGATAAAAGCTCATTTATGAACGACATGAAAATGCTGCGTAGGTAGCTGTTTATCAGTAAATATCTCCACTGAGATTAAGAAAAGCAGTAGCTTAATAAATTAAGTACTTCCTGGTATGGTTACTGTACTGGGAACTCCCCAAAAGAATCTAGATTGTGGTGAGGGAACAGAGAAAAATGCTCATTTAGGACCTGCACTTAGGAAGGGGTAGGCAGCTGTATATCAGGGAGTAAACCTTCTGAGAATAAAAGCAGCTGGAGCTTGTTAAGGTAATTACACAGGGGAAAGGATAATGTACTGGGAACTCCTCAGAAGAATCTGATTTGTGGTGAGGGGAGAAAGATAAAAGCTCATTCAGGAACGACATGAACATGCTGCGTAGGTAGCTGTTTATCAGTAAATATCTCCACTGAGATTAAGAAAAGCAGTAGCTTAATAAATTAAGTACTTCCTGGTATGGTTACTGTACTGGTAAATCCCGAAAAGAATCTTGATTGTGGTGAGGGAACTGAGAAAAAAGCTCATTTAAGACCTGAACTCACGAAGGGGGTAGGCTGCTGTATATCAGGGAGTAAAGCTTCTGAGAATAAAAACAGCTGGAGCTTGTTAACGTAATTACACAGGGGAAAGGATAATGTACTGGGAACTCCTCAGAAGAATCTGATATGTTTTGAGGGAGAGAGATAAAAGTTCATTTAGGAACGACATGAACATGCTGCGTAGGTAGCTGTTTATCAGTAAATATCTCCACTGAGATTAAGAAAAGCAGTAGCTTAATAAATTAAGTACTTTCTGGTATGGTTACTGTACTGGTAACTCCCCAAAGGAATCTGGATTGTCTTGAGGGAACAGAGAAAAAAGCTCATTTAGGACCTGCACTTACGAAGGGGGTAGGCAGCTGTATATCAGGGAGTATCTCTTCTGAGAATAAGAACAGCTGGAGCTTGTTAAGGTAATTACACAGGGGAAAGGATAATGTACTGGGAACTCCCCAAAAGAATCTGGATTGTGGTGAGGGAACAGAGAAAAAAGCTCATTTAGGACCTGCACTTACGAATGGGGTAGGCAGGTGTATATCAGGGAGAAAACCTTCTGAGAATAAAAACAGTTGGAGCTTGTTAAGGTAATTACACAGGGGAAAGGATAATGTACTGGGAACTCCTCAGAAGAATCTGATTTGTTGTGAGTGGAGAGACATAAAAGCTCATTTAGGAACGACATGAACATGCTGCGTAGGTAGCTGTTTATCAGTAAATATCTCCACTGAGATTAAGAAAAGCAGTAGCTTAATAAATTAAGTACTTCCTCGTATGGTTACTGTACTGGTAACTCCCCAAAAGAATCTGGATTGTGGTGAGGGATCAGAGAAAAAAGCTCATTTAGGACCTGTAATTACGAAGGGGGTAGGCAGCTGTTTATCAGGGAGTAGACCTTCTGATAATAAAAAACAGCTGGAGCTTGTTAAGGCAATTACACAGGGGAAAGGATAATGTACTGGGAACTCCTCAGAAGAATCTGATTTGTGTTGAGGGGAGAGAGATAAAAGCTCATTTAGGAACGACATGAACATGCTGCGTAGGTAGGTTTTTATCAGTAAATATCTCCACTGATATTAAGAAAAGCAGTAGCTTAATAAATTAAGTAGTTCCTGGTATGGTTACTGTACTGGTAACTCCCCAAAAGAATCTGGATTGTGGTGAGGGAAAGAGAAAAAAGCTCACTTAGGACCTGCACTTCCGAAGGGGGTAGGCAGCTGTATATCAGGGAGTAAACCTTCTGAGAATAAAAACAGCTGGAGCTTGTTAAGGTAATTACACAGGGGAAAGGATAATGTACTGGGAACTCCTCAGAAGAATCTGATTTTTGGTAAGGGGAGAGAGATAAAAGCTCATTGAGGAACGACATGAACATGCTGCATACGTAGCTGTTTATCAGTAAATACCTCCACTGAGATTAAGAAAAGCAGTAGCTTAACAAACTAAGTACTTCCTGGTATGGTTACTGTACTGGTAACTCCCCAAAGAATCTGGATTGTGGTGAGGGAACAGAGAAAACAGCTCATTTAGAACCTGCACTTACGAAGGGGGTAGGCAGCTGTATATAAGGGAGTATCCCTTCTGAGAATAAAAACAGCTGGGGCTTGTTAAGGTAATTACACAGGGCAAAGCATAATGTACTGGGAACTCCTCAGAAGAATCTGATTGGGGTGAGGGGAGAGAGATAAAAGCTCATTTAGGAACGACATGAACATGCTGCGTAGGTAGCTGTTTATCCGTAAATATCTACACTGAGATTAAGAAGAGCAGTAGCTTAAGAAATTAAGTACTTCCTGGTATGGTTACTGTACTGTTAACTCCCCAAAAGAATCTGGATTGTGGTGAGGGAACATAGAAAAAAGCTCATTTAGGACCTGCACATACGAAGGGGGTAGGCAGCTGTATATCAGGGAGTAAACCTTCTGAAAATAAAAACAGCTGGAGCTTGTTAAGGCAATTACACAGGGGAATTGATAATGTACTGGGAACTCCTCCAGAAGAATCTGATTTGTGGTGAGGGGAGAGAGATAAAAGCTCATTTAGGAACGACATGATAATGCTGCGTAGGTAGCTGTTTATCAGTAAATATCTCCACTGAGATAAGAAAAGCAGTAGCTTAATAATTTAAGTACTTCCTGGTATGGTTACTGTAGTGGTAACTCCACCTAAAAATCTGGATTGTGGTGAGGGAACAGAGAAAAAGCTCATTTAGGACCTGCACTTACGAAGGGGGTAGGCAGCTGTATATCAGGGAGTATCCCTTCTGAGAATAAAAACAGCTGGAGATTGTTAAGGTAATTACACAGGGGAAAGTATAATATACTGGGAACTCCTCAGAAGAATCTGATTTGTGGTGAGCGAAGAGAGATAAAAGCTCATTTATGAACGACATGAAAATGCTGCGTAGGTAGCTGTTTATCAGTAAATATCTCCACTGAGATTAAGAAAAGCAGTAGCTTAATAAACTAAGTACTTCCTGGTATGGTTACTGTACTGGTTACTCCCCAAAGAATCTGGATTGTGGTGAAGGAACAGAGAAAACAGCTCATTTAGAACCTGCACTTACGAAGTGGTTAGGCAGCTTTATATCAGGGAGTATCCCTTCTGAGAATAAAAGCAGCTGGGGCTTGTTAAGGTAATTACACAGGGCAAAGGATAATGTACTGGGAACTCCTCAGAAGAATCTGATTTGTGGTGAGGGGAGAGAGATAAAAGCTCATTTAGGAACGACATGAACATGCTGTGTAGGTAGCTGTTTATCAGTAAATATCTCCACTGAGATTAAGAAAAGCAGTAGCTTAATAAACTAAGTACTTCCTGGTATGGTTACTGTACTGGTAACTCCCGAAAAGAATCTTGATTGTGGTGAGGGAACAGAGAAAAAAGCTCATTTAAGACCTGCACTCACGAAGGGGGTAGGCAGCTGTATATCAGGGAGTAAAGCTTCTGAGAATAAAAACAGCTGGAGCTTGTTAACGTAATTACACAGGGGAAAGGATAATGTACTGGGAACTCGTCAGAAGAATCTGATATGTTTTGAGGGAGAGAGATAAAAGCTCATTTAGGAAAGACATGAACATGCTGTGTAGGTAGCTGTTTATCAGTAAATATCTCCACTGAGATTAAGAAAAGCAGTAGCTTAATAAATTAAGTACTTCCTGGTATAGTTACTGTACTGGTAACTCCCCAAAAGAATCTGGATTGTGGTGAGGGAACAGAGAAAATAGCTCATTTAGGACCTGCACTTACGAAGGAGGTAGGCAGCTGTATATCAGGGAGTAAACCTTCTGAGAATAAAAACAGCTGGAGCTTGTTAAGGTAATTACACAGGAGAAAGGATAATGTACTGGGAACTCCTCAGAAGAATCTGATTTGTGGTGAGGGGAGAGAGATAAAAGCTCATTTAGGAACGACATGAACATGCTGCCTAGGTGGCTGTTTATCAGTAAATATCTCCACTGAGATAAGAAAAGCAGTAGCTTAATAAATTAAGTACTTCCTGGTATTGTTTCTGTACTGTTACCTCCCCAAAAGAATCTGAATTGTGGTGAGGGAACAGAGAAAAAAGCTCATTTAGGACCTGCACTTACGAAGGGGGTAGGCAGCTGTATATCAGGGAGTATCCCTTCTGAGAATAAAAACAGCTGGAGCTCGTTAAGGTAATTATACAGGGGAAAGGATAATGTACTGGGAACTCCTCAGAAGAATCTGATTTGTGGTGAGGGGAGAGAGATAAAAGCTCATTTAGCTACGACAAGAAAATGCTGCATAGGTAGCTGTTTATCAATAAATATCTCCACTGAGATTAAGAAAAGCAGTAGCTTAATAAATTAAGTACTTCCTGGAATGGTTACTGTACTGGTAACTCCCCAAAAGAATCTGGACTGTGGTGAGGGAACAGACTAAAAAGCTCATTTAGGACCTGCACTTACGAAGGGGATAGGCAGCTGTATATCAGGGAGTAAACCTCTGAGAATAAAAACAGCTGGAGCTTGTTAAGGTAATTACATAGGGGAAAGGATAATGTACTGGGAACTCCTCAGAAGAATCTCATTTGTGGTGAGGGGAGAGAGATAAAAGCTCATTTAGGAACGACATGAACATGCTGCGTAGGTAGCTGTTTATCAGTAAATATCTCCACTGAGATTAAGAAAAGAAGCAGCTTAATAAATTAAGAACTTCCTGGTATGGTTACTCTACTGGTAACTCCCCAAAAGAATCTGGATTGTGGTGAGGGAACAGAGATAAAAGCTCATTTACCACCTGGACTTACGAAGGGGGTAGGCAGCTGTATATAAGGGAGTAAACCTTCTGAGAATAAAAACAGCTGGAGCTTGTTAAGGTAATTACACAGGGGAAAGGATAATGTACTGGGAAATCCTCAGAAGAATCTGATTTGGGATGAGGGGAGAGAGATAAAAGCTCATTTAGGAACGACATGAACATGCTGCCTAGGTAGCTGTTTATCAGTAAATATCTCCACTGAGATTAAGAAAAGCAGTAGCTTAATAAATTAAGTAATTCCTGGTATGGTTACTGTACTGGTAACTCCCCAAAAGAATCTGGATTGTGGTGAGGGAACAGAGAAAAAAGCTCATTTAGGACCTGCATTTACGAAGGGTGTAGGCAGCACTATATCAGGTAGTAAACCTTCTGAAAATAAAAACAGCTGGAGCTTGTTAAGGTAATTACACAGGGGAAAGGATAATGTACTGGGAAATCCTCAGAAGAATCTGATTTGTGGTGAGGGGAGAGAGATAAAATCTCATTTAAGAACGACATGAACATGCTGCGTAGGTAGCTGTTGATCAGTAAATATAGCCACTGAGATTAAGAAAAGCAGTATCTTAATAAATTAAGTACTTCCTGGTATGGTTACTGTACTGGTATCTCCCATAAAGAATCTGGATTGTGGTGAGGGAACAGACAAAAAAGCTCATTTAGGACCTGCACTTACGAAGGGGGTAGGCAGCTGTATATCAGGGAGTAAACCTTCTGAGAATAAAAACAGCTGGAGCTTCTTAAGGTAATTACACAGGGGAAAGGATAATGTACTGGGAACTCCTCAGAAGAATCTGATTTGTGGTGAGGGGAGAGAGATAAAAGCTCATTTAGGACCTGCACTTTCCAGTGGGGTAGGCAGCTGTATATAAGGGAGGATCACTTCTGAGAATAAAAACAGCTGGAGCATGTTAAGGTAATTATACAAGAGAAAGGATAATGTACTGGGAACTCCTCAGAAGAATCTGATTTGTGGTGAGGGGAGAGAGATAAAACCTCATTTAGGAACGACATGAACATGCTGCGTAGGTAGCTGTATCAGTAAATATCTCCACTGAGATTAAGAAAAGCAGTAGCTTAATAAATTAAGTACTTCCTGGTATGGTTACTGTACTGGTAACTCCCCAAAAGAATCTGGATTGTGGTGAGGGAACAGAGAAAAAAGCTCATTTAGGACCTGCACTTACGAAGGGGGTAGGCAGCTGTATATCAGGGAGTAAACCTTCTGAGAATAAAAACAGCTGGAGCTTGTTAAGGTAATTACACAGGGGAAAGGATAATGTACTGGGAACTCCTCAGAAGAATCTGATTTGCGGTGAGGGGAGAGAGATAAAAGCTCATTTAGGACCTGCACTTTCCAGTGGGGTAGGCAGCTGTATATAAGGGAGGATCACTTCTGAGAATAAAAACAGCTGGAGCTCGTTAAGGTAATTACACAGGGGAAAGGATAATGTACAGGGAACTCCTTAGAAGAATCTGATTTGTGGTGAGGGGAGAGAGATAAAAGCTCATTTAGCTACGACAAGAAAATGCTGCATAGGTAGCTGTTTATCAGTAAATATTTCCACTGAGATTAAGAAAAGCAGTAGCTTAATAAATTAAGTACTTCCTGGAATGGTTACTGTAATGGTAACTCCCCAAAGAATCTGGACTGTGGTGAGGGAACAGAGAAAAAAGCTCATTTAGGACCTGCAGTTACGAAGGTGGTAGGCAGCAGTATATCAGGGAGTATTCCTATGAGAATAAAAACAGCTGGAGCTTGTTAAGGTAATTACACAGGGGAAAGGATAATGTACTGGGAAATCCTCAGAAGAATTTGATTTGTGGTGAGGGGAGAGAAATAAAAGCTCATTTAGGAACGACATGAACATGCTGCGTAGGTAGCTGTTTATCAGTAAATATCTCCACTGAGATTAAGAAAAACAGTAGCTTAATAAATTAAGTACTTCCTGGTATCGTTACTGTACTGGTAACTCCCCAAAAGAATCTGGATTGTGGTGAGGGAACAGAGAAAAAAGCTCATTTAGGACCTGCACTTACGAAGGGGGTAGGCAGCTGTATATCAGGGAGTAAACCTTCTGAGAATAAAAACAGCTGGAGCTTGTTAAGGTAATTACACAGGAGAAAGGATAATGTACTGGGAACTCCTCAGAAGAATCTGATTTGTGGTGAGGGGAGAGAGATAAAAGCTCATTTAGGAACGACATGAACATGCTGCCTAGGTGGCTGTTTATCAGTAAATATCTCCACTGACATAAGAAAAGCAGTAGCTTAATAAATTAAGTACTTCCTGGTATTGTTTCTGTACTGGTAACTCCCCAAAAGAATCTGAATTGTGGTGAGGGAACAGAGAAAAAAGCTCCTTTAGGACCTGCACTTACGAAGGGGGTAGGCAGCTGTATATCAGGGAGTAAACCTTCTGAGAATAAAAACAGCTGGAGCTTGTTAAGGTAATTACACAGGGGAAAGGATAATGTACTGGGAACTCCTCAGAAGAATGTGATTTGTGGTGAGGGAAGAGAGAAAAAGCTTATTTATGAACGACATGAAAATGCTGCATAGGTAGCTGTTTATCAGTAAATATCTCCACTGAGATTAAGAAAAGCAGTAGCTTAATAAATTAAGTACTTCCTGGTATGGTTACTGTACTGGAAACTACCCAAAGAATCTGGATTGTCGTGAGGGAACAGAGAAAAAAGCTCATTTAGGACCTGTACTTACGAAGGGGGTAGGAAGCTGTATATCAGGGAGTAAACCTTCTGAAAATAAAAACAGCTGGGGCTTGTTAAGGTAATTACACAGGGCAAAGGATAATGTACTGGGAACTCCTCAGAAGAATCTGATTTGTTTTGAGGGGAGAGAGATAAAAGCTCATTTAGGAAAGACATGAACATGCTGCGTAGGTAGCTGTTTATCAGTAAATATCTCCACTGAGATTAAGAAAAGCAGTAGCTTAATAAATTAAGTACTTCCTGGTATGGTTACTGTACTGGTAACTCCCCAAAGCAATCTGGATTGTGGTGAGGGAACAGAGAAAAAAGCTCTTTTAGGACCTGCACTTACGAAGTGGTTAGGCAGCTGTATATCAGGGAGTATCCCTTCTGAGAATAAAAACAGCTGGGGCTTGTTAAGGTAATTACACAGGGCAAAGGATAATGTACTGGGAACTCCTCAGAAGAATCTGATTTGTGGTGAGGGGAGAGAGATAAAAGCTCATTTAGGAACGACATGAACATGCTGCGTAGGTAGCTGTTTATCCGTAAATATCTACACTGAGATTAAGAAAAGCAATAGCTTAATAAATTAAGTACTTCCTGGAATGGTTACTGTACTGGTAACTCCCCAAATGAATCTGGACTGTGGTGAGGGAACAGACTAAAAAGCTCATTTAGGACCTGCAGTTACGAAGGGGGGTAGGCAGCTGTATATCAGGGAGTAAACCTTCTGAGAATAAAAACAGCTGGAGCTTGTTAAGGTAATTACACAGGGGAAAGGATAATGTACTGGGAAATCCTCAGAAGAATCTGATTTGGGATGAGGGGAGAGAGATAAATGCTCATTTAGGAACGACATGAACATGCTGCCTAGGTAGCTGTTTATCAGTAAATATCTCCAGTGAGATTAAGCAAAGCATTAGCTTAATAAATTAAGTAATTCCTGGTATGGTTACTGTACTGGTAACTCCCCAAAAGAATCTGGATTGTGGTGAGGGAACAGAGAAAAAAGCTCATTTAGGACCTGCATTTACGAAGGGTGTAGGCAGCTCTATATCAGGTAGTAAACCTTCTGAAAATAAAAACAGCTGGAGCTTGTTAAGGTAATTACACAGGGGAAAGGATAATGTACTGGGAAATCCTCAGAAGAATCTGATTTGTGGTGAGGGGAGAGAGATAACATCTCATTTAAGAACGACATGAACATGCTGCGTAGGTAGCTGTTGATCAGTAAATATAGCCACTGAGATTAAGAAAAGCAGTATCTTAATAAATTAAGTACTTCCTGGTATGGTTACTATACTGGTAACTCCCATAAAAATCTGGATTGTGGTGAGGGAACAGACAAAAAAGCTCATTTAGGACCTGCCCTTACGAAGGGGTAGGCAGCTGTATATCAGTGAGTAAACCTTCTGAGAATAAAAACAGCTGGAGCTTGTTAAGGTAATTACACAGGGGAAAGGATAATGTACTGGGAACTCCTCAGAAGAATCTGATTTGTGGTGAGGGGAGACAGATAAAATCTCATTTAGGACCAGCACTTTCCAGTGGGGTAGGCAGCTGTATATAAGGGAGGATCACTTCTGAGAATAAAAACAGCTGGAGCATGTTAAGGTAATTATACAAGAGAAAGGATAATGTACTGGGAACTCCTCAGAAGAATCTGATTTGTGGTGAGGGGAGAGAGATAAAACCTCATTTAGGAATGACATGAACGTGCTGCGTAGGTAGCTGTATCAGTAAATATCTCCACTGAGATTAAGAAAAGCAGTAGCTTAATAAATTAAGTACTTCCTGGTATCGTTACTGTACTGGTAACTCCCCAAAAGAATCTGGATTGTGGTGAGGGAACAGAGAAAAAAGCTCATTTAGGACCTGCACTTACGAAGGGGGTAGGCAGATGTATATCAGGGAGTAAACCTTCTGAGAATAAAAACAGCTGGAGCTTGTTAAGGTAATTACACAGGGGAAAGGATAATGTACTGGGAACTCCTCAGAAGAATCTGATTTGTGGTGAGGGGAGAGAGATAAAAGCTCATTTAGGAACGACATGAACATGCTGCGTAGGTAGCTGTTTATCAGTAAATATCTCTACTGAGATTGAGAAAAGCAGTAGCTTAATAATTAAGTACTTCCTGGTATGGTTACTGTACTGGTAACTCCCCAAAAGAATCTGGATTGTGGTGAGGGAACAGAGAAAAAAGCTCATTTAGGACCTGCACTTACGAAGGGGGTAGGCAGCTGTATATCAGGGAGTAAACCATCTGAGAATAAAAAGCTGGAGCTTGTTAAGGTAATTACACAGGGGAAAGGATAATGTACTGGGAACTCCTCAGAAGAATCTGATTTGTGGTGAGGGGAGAGAGATAAAAGCTCATTTAGGAACGACATGAACATGCTGCATAAGTAGCTGTTTATCAGTAAATATCTCCACTGAGATTAAGAAAAGCAGTAGCTTAATAAATTAAGTACTTCCTGGTATGGTTACTGTACTGGTAACACCCCAAAAGAATCTGGATTGTGGTGAGGGAACAGGGAAAAAAGCTCATTTAGAAACTGCACTTACGAAGGGGGTAGGCAGCTGTATATCAGGGAGTAAACCTTCTGAGAATAAAAACAGCAAGAGCTTGTTAAGGTAATTACACAGGGGAAAGGATAATGTACTGGGAACTCCTCAGAAGAATCTGATTTGTGGTGAGGGGAGAGAGATAAAACCTCATTTAGGAACGACATGAACATGCTGCTTAGGTAGCTGTTTATCAGTAAATATCTCCACTGAGATTAACAAAAGCAGTAGCTTAATAAATTAAGTACTTCCTGGTATGGTTACTGTACTGGTAACTCCCCAAAAGAATCTGGATTGTGGTGAGGGAACAGAGAAAAAAGCTCATTTAGGACCTGCACTTACGAAGAGGGTAGGCAGCTGTATATCAGGGAGTAAACCTTCTGAGAATAAAAAGAGCTGGAGCTTGTTAAGGTAATTACACAGGGGAAAGGATAATGTACTGGGAACTCCTCAGAAGAATCTGATTTATGGTGAGGGCAGAGAGATAAATGCTCATTTAGGAACGACATGAACATGCTGCGTAGGTAGCTGTTTATCAGTAAATATCTCCACTGAGATTAAGAAACGCAATAGCTTAATAAATTAAGTACTTCCTGGTATGGTTACTTTAATGGTAACTCCCCAAAGAATCTGGATTGTGGTGAGGGAACAGAGAAAAAAGCTCATTTAGGATCTGCACTTACAAAGGGGGTAGGCAGCTGTATATCAGGGAGTAAACCTTCAGGCAATAAAAACAGCTGGAGCTTGTTAAGGTAATTACACAGGGGAAAGGATAATGTACTGGGAACTCCTCAGAAGAATCTGATTTGTGGTGAGGGGAGAGAGATAAAAGCTCATTTAGGAACGACATGAACATGCTGCGTAGGTAGCTGTTTATCAGTAAATATCTTCACTGAGATTAAGAAAACCAGTAGCTTAATAAATTAAGTACTTCCTGGTATGGTTACTGCATTGGTAACTCCCCGAAAGAATCTGGATTGTGGTGAGGGAACAGAGAAAACAGCTCATTTAAGACCTGAATTTACTAAGGGGGTAGGCAGCTGTATATCAGGGAGTAAACCTTCTGAGAATAAAAACAGCTGGAGCTTGTTAAGGTAATTACACAGGGCAAAGGATAATGTACTGGGAACTCCTCAGAAGAATCTGATTTGTGGTGAGGGGAGAGAGATAAAAGCTCATTTAGGAACGACATGAACATGCTGCGTAGGTAGCTGTTTATCCGTAAATATCTACACTGAGATTAAGAAAAGCAATAGCTTAATAAATTAAGTACTTCCTGGAATGGTTACTGTACTGGTAACTCCCCAAATGAATCTGGACTGTGGTGAGGGAACAGACTAAAAAGCTCATTTAGGACCTGCAGTTACGAAGGGGGTAGGCAGCTGTATATCAGGGAGTAAACCTTCTGAGAATAAAAACAGCTGGAGCTTGTTAAGGTAATTACACAGGGGAAAGGATAATGTACTGGGAAATCCTCAGAAGAATCTGATTTGGGATGAGGGGAGAGAGATAAATGCTCATTTAGGAACGACATGAACATGCTGCCTAGGTAGCTGTTTATCAGTAAATATCTCCACTGAGATTAAGCAAAGCATTAGCTTAATAAATTAAGTAATTCCTGGTATGGTTACTGTACTGGTAACTCCCCAAAAGAATCTGGATTGTGGTGAGGGAACAGAGAAAAAAGCTCATTTAGGACCTGCATTTACGAAGGGTGTAGGCAGCTCTATATCAGGTAGTAAACCTTCTGAAAATAAAAACAGCTGGAGCTTGTTAAGGTAATTACACAGGGGAAAGGATAATGTACTGGGAAATCCTCAGAAGAATCTGATTTGTGGTGAGGGGGAGAGAGATAAAATCTCATTTAAGAACGACATGAACATGCTGCGTAGGTAGCTGTTGATCAGTAAATATAGCCACTGAGATTAAGAAAAGCAGTATCTTAATAAATTAAGTACTTCCTGGTATGGTTACTATACTGGTAACTCCCATAAAAATCTGGATTGTGGTGAGGGAACAGACAAAAAAGCTCATTTAGGACCTGCCCTTACGAAGGGGTAGGCAGCTGTATATCAGTGAGTAAACCTTCTGAGAATAAAAACAGCTGGAGCTTGTTAAGGTAATTACACAGGGGAAAGGATAATGTACTGGGAACTCCTCAGAAGAATCTGATTTGTGGTGAGGGGAGAGAGATAAAATCTCATTTAGGACCAGCACTTTCCAGTGGGGTAGGCAGCTGTATATAAGGGAGGATCACTTCTGAGAATAAAAACAGCTGGAGCATGTTAAGGTAATTATACAAGAGAAAGGATAATGTACTGGGAAACTCCTCAGAAGAATCTGATTTGTGGTGAGGGGAGAGAGATAAAACCTCATTTAGGAATGACATGAACGTGCTGCGTAGGTAGCTGTATCAGTAAATATCTCCACTGAGATTAAGAAAAGCAGTAGCTTAATAAATTAAGTACTTCCTGGTATCGTTACTGTACTGGTAACTCCCCAAAAGAATCTGGATTGTGGTGAGGGAACAGAGAAAAAAGCTCATTTAGGACCTGCACTTACGAAGGGGGTAGGCAGATGTATATCAGGGAGTAAACCTTCTGAGAATAAAAACAGCTGGAGCTTGTTAAGGTAATTACACAGGGGAAAGGATAATGTACTGGGAACTCCTCAGAAGAATCTGATTTGTGGTGAGGGGAGAGAGATAAAAGCTCATTTAGGAACGACATGAACATGCTGCGTAGGTAGCTGTTTATCAGTAAATATCTCTACTGAGATTGAGAAAAGCAGTAGCTTAATAAATTAAGTACTTCCTGGTATGGTTACTGTACTGGTAACTCCCCAAAAGAATCTGGATTGTGGTGAGGGAACAGAGAAAAAAGCTCATTTAGGACCTGCACTTACGAAGGGGGTAGGCAGCTGTATATCAGGGAGTAAACCATCTGAGAATAAAAACAGCTGGAGCTTGTTAAGGTAATTACACAGGGGAAAGGATAATGTACTGGGAACTCCTCAGAAGAATCTGATTTGTGGTGAGGGGAGAGAGATAAAAGCTCATTTAGGAACGACATGAACATGCTGCATAAGTAGCTGTTTATCAGTAAATATCTCCACTGAGATTAAGAAAAGCAGTAGCTTAATAAATTAAGTACTTCCTGGTATGGTTACTGTACTGGTAACTCCCCAAAAGAATCTGGATTGTGGTGAGGGAACAGGGAAAAAAGCTCATTTAGGAACTGCACTTACGAAGAGGGTAGGCAGCTGTATATCAGGGAGTAAACCTTCTGAGAATAAAAAGAGCTGGAGCTTGTTAAGGTAATTACACAGGGGAAAGGATAATGTACTGGGAACTCCTCAGAAGAATCTGATATATGGTGAGGGCAGAGAGATAAATGCTCATTTAGGAACGACATGAACATGCTGCGTAGGTAGCTGTTTATCAGTAAATATCTCCACTGAGATTAAGAAACGCAAT
>NW_025956180.1:0-39315 GCF_023159225.1 Perognathus longimembris pacificus | reverse complement strand
TAATCTCAGTGGAGATATTTACTGATAAACAGCTACCTACGCAGCATGTTCATGTCGTTCCTAAATGAGCTTTTATCTCTCTGCCCTCATCACAAATCCGATTCATCTGAGGAGTTCCAGTACATTATCCTTTCCCCTGTGTAATTACCTTAACAAGCTCCAGCTGTTTTTATTCTCAGAAGGTTTACTCCCTGATATACAGCTGCCTACCCCCTTCGTAAGTGCAGGTCCTAAATGAGCTTTTTTCTCTGTTCCCTCACCACAATCCAGATTCTTTTGGGGAGTTACCAATACAGTAACCATACCAGGAAGTACTTAATTTATTAAGCTACTGCTTTTTCTTAATCTCAGTGGAGATATTTACTGATAAACAGCTACCTACGCAGCATGTTCATGTCGTTCCTAAATGAGCTTTTATCTCTCTGCCCTCACCACAAATCAGATTCTTCTGAGGAGTTCCCAGTACATTATCCTTCCCCTGTGTAATTACCTTAACAAGCACCAGCTGTATTTAATCTCAGAAGGTTTACTCCCTGATATACAGCTGCCTACCCCCTTTGTAAGTGCGGTCCTAAATGAGCTTTTTTCTCTGTTCCCTCACCACAATCCAGATTCTTTTGGGAGTTACCGGTACAGTAACCATACCAGGTAGTACTTAATTTTTAAGCTACTGCTTTTCTTAATCTCAGTGGAGAGAGTTACTGATAAACAGCTACCTACGCAGCATGTTCATGTCGTTCTAAATGAGCTTTTATCTCTCTGCCCTCACCACAAATCAGATTCTTCTGAGGAGTTCCCAGTACATTATCCTTTCCCCTGTGTAATTACCTTAACAAGCTCCAGCTGTTTTTATTCTCAGAAGGTTTACTCCCTGATATACAGCTGCCTACCCCCTTCGTAAGTGCAGGTCCTAAATGAGCTTTTTTCTCTGTTCCCCTCACCGCAATCCAGATTCTTTTGGGAGTTACCAGTACAGTAACCATACCAGGAAGTACTTAATTTATTAAGCTACTGCTTTTCTTAATCTCAGTGGAGATATTTACTGATAAACAGCTACCTACGCAGCATGTTCATGTCGTTCCTAAATGAGCTTTTATCTCCCTGCCCTCACCACAAATCAGATTCTTCTGAGGAGTTCCCAGTACATTATCCTTTCCCCTGTGTAATTACCTTAACAAGCTCAGCTGTTTTTATTCTCAGAAGGTTTACTCCCTGATATACAGCTGCCTACCCCCTTCGTAAGTGCAGTTCATATATGAGATTTTTTCTCTGTTCCCTCACCACAATCCAGATTCTTTTGGGGAGTTACCGGTACAGTAACCATACCAGGTAGTACTTAATTTATTAAGCTACTGCTTTTCTTAATCTCTGTGGAGATATTTACTGATAAACAGCTACCTAGGCAGCATGTTCATGTCGTTCTAAATGAGCTTTTATCTCTCTGCCCTCACCACAAATCAGATTCTTCTGAGGAGTTCCCAGTACATTATCCTTTCCCCTGTGTAATTACCTTAACAAGCTCCAGCTGTTTTTATTCTCAGAAGGTTTACTCCCTGATATACAGCTGCCTACCCCCTTCGTAAGTGCAGGTCCTAAATGAGCTTTTTTCTCTGTTCCCTCACCACAATCCAGATTCTTTTGGGGAGTTACCAGTACAGTAACCATACCAGGAAGTACTTAATTTATTAAGCTACTGCTTTTCTTAATCTCAGTGGAGATATTTACTGATAAACAGCTACCTACGCAGCATGTTCATGTCGTTCCTAAATGAGCTTTTATCTCTCTGCCCTCACCACAAATCAGATTCTTCTGAGTAGTTCCCAGTACATTATCCTTTCCCTGTGTAATTACCTTAACAAGCTCCAGCTGTTTTTATTCTCAGAAGGTTTACTCCCTGATATACAGCTGCCTACCCCCTTCGTAAGTGCAGGTCCGAAATGAGCTGTTTTCTCTGTTCCCTCACCACAATCCAGATTCTTTTGGGGAGTTACCAGTACAGTAACCATACCAGGAAGTACTTATTTATTAAGCTACTGCTTTTCTTAATCTCAGTGGAGATATTTACTGATAAACAGCTACCTACGCAGCATGTTCATGTCGTTCCTAAATGAGCTTTTATCTCTCTGCCCTCACACAAATCAGATTCATCTTAGGAGTTCCCAGTACATTATCCTTTCCCCTGTGTAATTACCTTAACAAGCTCCAGCTGTTTTTATTCTCAGAAGGTTTACTCCTGATATACAGCTGCCTACCCCCTTCGTAAGTGCAGGTCATAAATGAGCTTTTTTCTCTGTTCCTCACTACAATCCAGATTCTTTTGGGGAGTTACCGGTACAGTAACCATACCAGGTAGTACTTATTTATTAAGCTACTGCTTTTCTTAATCTCAGTGGAGATATTTACTGATAAACAGCTACTACGCAGCATGTTCATGTCGTTCCTAAATGAGCTTTTATCTCTCTGCCCTCACCACAAATCAGATTCTTCTGAGGAGTTCCCAGTACATTATCCTTTCCCCTGTGTAATTACCTTAACAAGCTTCCAGCTGTTTTTATTCTCAGAAGGTTTACTCCCTGATATACAGCTACCTACCCCCTTCGTAAGTGCAGGTCCTAAATGAGCTTTTTTCTCTGTTCCCTCACCACAATCCAGATTCTTTTGGGAGTTACCAGTACAGTAACCATAATAGGAAGTACTTAATTTATTAAGCTACTGCTTTTCTTAATCTCAGTGGAGATATTTACTGATAAACAGCTACCTACGCAGCATGTTCATTGTCGTTCCTAAATGAGCTTTTATCTCTCTGCCCTCACCACAAATCAGATTCTTCTGAGGAGTTCCAGTACATTATCCCTTTCCCCTGTGTAATTACCTTTACAAGCTCCAGCTGTTTTTATTCCCAGAAGGTTTACTCCCTGATATACTGCTGCCTGATATACAGCTGCCTACCCCCTTCGTAAGTGCAGGTCCTAAATGAGCTTTTTTCTCTGTTCCCTCACCACAATCCAGATTCTCTTGGGGAGTAACCAGTACAGTAACCATACCAGGAAGTACTTAATTTATTAAGCTACTGCTTTTCTTAATGTCAGGGGAGATATTTACTGATAAACAGCTACCTACGCAGCATGTTCATGTCGTTCCTAAATGAGCTTTTATCTCTCTGCCCTCACCACAAATCAGATTCTTCTGAGGAGTTCCCAGTACATTATCCTTTCCCCTGTGTAATTACCTTAACAAGCTCCAGCTGTTTTTATTCTCAGAAGGTTTACTCCCTGATATACAGCTGCCTACCCCCTTCGTAAGTGCAGGTCCTAAATGAGCTTTTTTCTCTGTTCCCTCACCACAATCCAGATTCTTTTGGGGAGTTACCAGTACAGTAACCATACCAGGAAGTACTTAATTTATTAAGCTACTGCTTTTCTTAATCTCAGTGGAGATATTTACTGATAAACAGCTACCTACGCAGCATGTTCATGTCGTTCCTAAATGAGCTTTTATCTCTCTGCCCTCACCACAAATCAGATTCTTCTGAGGAGTTCCCAGTACATTATCCTTTCCCCTGTGTAATTACCTTAACAAGCTCCAGCTGTTTTTATTCTCAGAAGGTTTACTCCCTGATATACAGCTGCCTACCCCCTTCGTAAGTGCAGGTCCTAAATGAGCTTTTTTCTCTGTTCCCTCACCACAATCCAGATTCTTTTGGGGAGTTACCAGTACAGTAACCATACCAGGAAGTACTTAATTTATTAAGCTACTGCTTTTCTTAATCTCAGTGGAGTTATTTACTGATAAACAGCTACCTACGCAGCATGTTCATGTCGTTCCTAAATGAGCTTTTATCTCTCTCCCTCACCACAAATCAGATTCTTCTCAAGAGTTCCCACTACATTATCCTTTCCCCTGTGTAATTACCTTAACAAGCTCCAGCTGTTTTTATTCTCAGAAGGTTTACACCCTGATATACAGGTGCCTACCCCCTTCGTAAATGCAGGTACTAAATGAGCTTTTTTCTCTGTTCCCTCACCACAATCCAGATTGTTTTGCGGAGTTACCAGTACAGTAACCATACCAGGAAGTACTTAATTTATTAAGCTACTGCTTTTCTTAATCTCAGTGGAGATATTTACTGATAAACAGTTACCTACGCAGCATGTTCATGTCGTTTCTAAATGAGCTTTTATCTCTCTCCCCTCACCACAAATCAGATTATTCTGAGGAGTTTCCAGTACATTATCCTTTCCCCTGTGTAATTACCTTAACAAGCTCCAGCTGTTTTTATTCTCAGAAGGTTTACTCCCTGATATACTGCTGCCTACCCCCTTCATAAGTGCAGGTCCTAAATGAGCTTTTTTCTCTGTTCCCTCACCACAATCCAGATTCTTTTGGGGAGTTACAAGTACAGTAACCATACCAGGAAGTACTTCATTTATTAAGTTACTTCTTTTCTTAGTCTCAGTGGAGATATTTACTGATAAAAAGCTACCTACGCAGCATGTTCATGTCGTTCCTAAATGAGCTTTTATCTCTCTCCCCTCACCACAAATCAGATTCTTCTGAGGAGTTCCCAGTGCATTATTCTTTCCCCTGTGTAATTACCTTAACAAGCTCCAGCAGTTTGTATTCTCAGAAGGTTTACTCCCTGATATACAGCTGCCTACCCCCTTCGTAAGTGCAGGTCCTAAATGAGCTTTTTTCTCTGTTCCCTCACCACAATCCAGATTCTTTTGGGGAGTTACCAGTACAGTAACAATACCAGGAAGTACTTAATTTATTAAGCTACTGCTTTTCTTAATCTCAGTGGAGATATTTACTGATAAACAGCTACCTATGCAGCATGTACATGTCGTTCCTAAATGAGCTTTTATCTCTCTCCCCTCACCACAAATCAGATTCTTCTGAGAAGTTCCCAGTACATTATGCTTTCCCCTGTGTAATTACGTTAACAAGCTCCAGCTGTTTTTATTCTCAGAAGCGATACTCCCTGATATACAGCTGCCTACCCCCTTCGTAATTGCAGGTCCTAAATGAGCTTTTTTCTCTGTTCCCTCACCACAATCCAGATTCTTTTGGGGAGTTACCAGTAGAGTAACCATACCAGGAAGTACTTAATTTATTAAGCTACTGCTTTTCTTAATCTCAGTGGAGATATTTACTGATAAACAGCTTCCTACGCAGCATGTTCATGTCGTTTCTAAATGAGCTTTTATCTCTCTCCCCTCACCACAAATCAGATTCTGCTGAGGAGTTCCCAGTACATTATGCTTTCCCCTGTGTAATTACCTTAACAAGCTCCAGCTGTTTTTATTCTCAGAAGCGATACTCCCTGATATACAGCTGCCTACCACCTTCGTAAGTGCAGGTCCTTAATGAGCTCTTTTTTCTGTTCCCTCACCACAATCCAGATTCTTTTGGGGAGTTACCTGTACAGGAACAATACCAGGAAGTACTTAATTTATTAAGCTACTGCTTTTCTTAATCTCAGTGTAGATATTTACTGATAAATAGCTACCTACGCAGCATGTTCATGTCGTTCCTAAATGAGCTTTTATCTCTCTCCCCTCACCACAAATCAGATTATTCTGAGGAGTTCCCAGTACATTATTCTTTCCCCTGTGTAATTACCTTAACAAGCTCCAGCTGTTTTTATTCTCAGAAGGTTTACTCCCTGATATACAGCTGCCTACCCCCTTCGTAAGTGCAGGTCCTAAAGGAGCTTTTTTCTCTGTTCCCTCACCACAATCCAGATTCTTTTGGGGAGTTACCAATACAGTAACCATACCAGGAAGTACTTAATTTATTAAGCTACTGCTTTTCTTAATCTCAGTGTAGATGTTTACTGATAAACAGATACCTACGCAACATTTTCATGTCGTTCCTAAATGAGCTTTTATCTCTCTACCCTCACCACAAATCAGATTCTTCTGAGGAGTTCCCAGTACATTATCCTTTCCACTGTGTAATTACCTTAACAAGCTCCAGCGGTATTTATTCTCAGAAGGGATACTCCCAGATATACAGCTGCCTACCCCCTTCGAGGTGCAGGTCCTAAATGAGCTTTTTTCTCTGCTCCCTCACCACAATTAAGATTCTTTTGGGGAGTTACCAGTACAGTAACAATACCAGGAAGTACTTAATTTATTAAGTTACTGCTTTTCTTAATCTCAGTGGAGATATATACTGATAAACAGCTACCTATGCAGCATGTACATGTCGTTCCTAAATGAGCTTTTATCTCTCTCCCCTCACATCAAATCAGATTCTTCTGAGGAGTTCCCAGTACATTATGCTTTCCCCTGTGTAATTACCTTAACAAGCTCCAGCTGTTTTTATTCTCAGAAGCGATACTCCCTGATATACAGCTGCCTACCCCCTTCGTAATTGCAGGTCCTAAATGAGCTTTTTTCTCTGTTCCCTCACCACAATCCAGATTCTTTTGGGGAGTTACCAGTAGAGTAACCATATCAGGAAGTACTTAATTTATTAAGCTACTGCTTTTCTTAATCTCAGTGGAGATATTTACTGATAAACAGCTTCCTACGCAGCATGTTCATGTCGTTCCTAAATGAGCTTTTATCTCTCTCCCCTCACCAAAAATCAGATTCTTCTGAGGAGCTCCCAGTACATTATCCTTTCCCCTGTGTAATTACTTTGACAAGCTCCCGGTGTTTTTATTCTCAGAAGTTTTACTCCCTGATATATAGGTGCTACCCCCTTCGTAAGTGCAGGTCTTAATCAGCTTTTTTCTCTGTTCCCTCACCACAATCCAGCTTCTTTTGGGGAGTTACCAGTACAGTAACCATACCAGGAAGTACTTAATTTATTCAGCTACTGGTTTTGTTAATCTCAGTGGAGATATTTACTGATAAACAGCTACCTATGCAGCATGTTCATGTCGTTCCTAAATGAGCTTTTATCTCTCTCCCCTCACCACAAATCAGATTCTTCTGAGGAATTCCCAGTACATTATCCTTTCCCCTGTGTAATTACCTTAACAAGCTCCAGATGTTTTTATTCTCAGAAGGGATACTCCCTGATATACAGCTGCCTACCCCCTTCATAAGTGTAGGTCCTAAATGAGCTTTTTTCTCTGTTCCCTCATCACAATCCAGATTCGTTTGGGGAGGTACTAGTACAGAAACCATACCAGGAAGTACTTAATTTATCAACCTACTGCTTTTCTTAATATCGGTGGAGATATTTACTGATAAACAGCTACCTATGCAGCATGTTCATGTCGTTCCTAAATGAGCTTTTATCTCTATCCACTCACCACAAATCAGATTCTTCTGTGGAGTTCCCAGTACGTTATCCTTTCCCCTGTGTAATTACCTTAACAATCTCCAGCTGTTTTTATTCTCAGAAGGGATACTCCCTGATATACAGCTGCCTACCCCCTTCGTAAGTGCAGGTACTAAATGAGCTTTTTTCTCTGTTCTCTCACCACAATCCAGATTCTTTTGGGGAGTTACCAGTACAGTAACCGTACAAGGAAGTACTCAATTTATTAACCTACTGCTTTTCTTAATCTCAGTGGAGATATTTACTGATAAACAGCTACCTATGCAGCATGTTCATGTCGTTCCTAAATGAGCTTTTATCTCTCTCCCCTCACCACAAATCAGATTCTTCTGAGAAGTTCCCAGTACATTATGCTTTCCCCTGTGTAATTACGTTAACAAGCTCCAGCTGTTTTTATTCTCAGAAGCGATACTCCCTGATATACAGCTGCCTACCCCCTTCGTAATTGCAGGTCCTAAATGAGCTTTTTTCTCTGTTCCCTCACCACAATCCAGATTCTTTTGGGGAGTTACCAGTAGAGTAACCATACCAGGAAGTACTTAATTTATTAAGCTACTGCTTTTCTTAATCTCAGTGGAGATATTTACTGATAAACAGCTTCCTACGCAGCATGTTCATGTCGTTTCTAAATGAGCTTTTATCTCTCTCCCCTCACCACAAATCAGATTCTGCTGAGGAGTTCCCAGTACATTATGCTTTCCCCTGTGTAATTACCTTAACAAGCTCCAGCTGTTTTTATTCTCAGAAGCGATACTCCCTGATATACAGCTGCCTACCACCTTCGTAAGTGCAGGTCCTTAATGAGCTCTTTTTTCTGTTCCCTCACCACAATCCAGATTCTTTTGGGGAGTTACCTGTACAGGAACAATACCAGGAAGTACTTAATTTATTAAGCTACTGCTTTTCTTAATCTCAGTGGAGATATTTACTGATAAATAGCTACCTACGCAGCATGTTCATGTCGTTCCTAAATGAGCTTTTATCTCTCTCCCCTCACCACAAATCAGATTATTCTGAGGAGTTCCCAGTACATTATTCTTTCCCCTGTGTAATTACCTTAACAAGCTCCAGCTGTTTTTATTCTCAGAAGGTTTACTCCCTGATATACAGCTGCCTACCCCCTTCGTAAGTGCAGGTCCTAAATGAGCTTTTTTCTCTGTTCCCTCACCACAATCCAGATTCTTTTGGGGAGTTACCAATACAGTAACCATACCAGGAAGTACTTAATTTATTAAGCTACTGCTTTTCTTAATCTCAGTGTAGATGTTTACTGATAAACAGATACCTACGCAGCATTTTCATGTCGTTCCTAAATGAGCTTTTATCTCTCTACCCTCACCACAAATCAGATTCTTCTGAGGAGTTCCCAGTACATTATCCTTTCCACTGTGTAATTACCTTAACAAGCTCCAGCTGTATTTATTCTCAGAAGGGATACTCCCAGATATACAGCTGCCTACCCCCATCGAGGTGCAGGTCCTAAATGAGCTTTTTTCTCTGCTCCCTCACCACAATTAAGATTCTTTTGGGGAGTTACCAGTACAGTAACAATACCAGGAAGTACTTAATTTATTAAGTTACTGCTTTTCTTAATCTCAGTGGAGATATATACTGATAAACAGCTACCTATGCAGCATGTACATGTCGTTCCTAAATGAGCTTTTATCTCTCTCCCCTCACATCAAATCAGATTCTTCTGAGGAGTTCCCAGTACATTATGCTTTCCCATGTGTAATTACCTTAACAAGCTCCAGCTGTTTTTATTCTCAGAAGCGATACTCCCTGATATACAGCTGCCTACCCCCTTCGTAATTGCAGGTCCTAAATGAGCTTTTTTCTCTGTTCCCTCACCACAATCCAGATTCTTTTGGGGAGTTACCAGTAGAGTAACCATATCAGGAAGTACTTAATTTATTAAGCTACTGCTTTTCTTAATCTCAGTGGAGATATTTACTGATAAACAGCTTCCTACGCAGCATGTTCATGTCGTTCCTAAATGAGCTTTTATCTCTCTCCCCTCACCAAAAATCAGATTCTTCTGAGGAGCTCCCAGTACATTATCCTTTCCCCTGTGTAATTACCTTGACAAGCTCCCGGTGTTTTTATTCTCAGAAGTTTTACTCCCTGATATATAGGTGCTACCCCCTTCGTAAGTGCAGGTCTTAATCAGCTTTTTTCTCTGTTCCCTCACCACAATCCAGCTTCTTTTGGGGAGTTACCAGTACAGTAACCATACCAGGAAGTACTTAATTTATTCAGCTACTGGTTTTGTTAATCTCAGTGGAGATATTTACTGATAAACAGCTACCTATGCAGCATGTTCATGTCGTTCCTAAATGAGCTTTTATCTCTCTCCCCTCACCACAAATCAGATTCTTCTGAGGAATTCCCAGTACATTATTCTTTCCCCTGTGTAATTACCTTAACAAGCTCCAGATGTTTTTATTCTCAGAAGGGATACTCCCTGATATACAGCTGCCTACCCCCTTCATAAGTGTAGGTCCTAAATGAGCTTTTTTCTCTGTTCCCTCATCACAATCCAGATTCGTTTGGGGAGGTACTAGTACAGAAACCATACCAGGAAGTACTTAATTTATCAACCTACTGCTTTTCTTAATATCGGTGGAGATATTTACTGATAAACAGCTACCTATGCAGCATGTTCATGTCGTTCCTAAATGAGCTTTTATCTCTATCCACTCACCACAAATCAGATTCTTCTGTGGAGTTCCCAGTACGTTATCCTTTCCCCTGTGTAATTACCTTAACAATCTCCAGCTGTTTTTATTCTCAGAAGGGATACTCCCTGATATACAGCTGCCTACCCCCTTCGTAAGTGCAGGTCCTAAATGAGCTTTTTTCTCTGTTCTCTCACCACAATCCAGATTCTTTTGGGGCGTTACCAGTACAGTAACCATACCAGGAAGTACTCAATTTATTAACCTACTGCTTTTCTTAATCTCAGTGGAGATATTTACTGATAAACAGCTACCTATGCAGCATGTTCATGTCGTTCCTAAATGAGCTTTTATCTCTCTCCCCTCACCACAAATCAGATTCTTCTGAGGAGTTCCCAGTACATGATCCTTTCTCCTGTGTAATTACCTTAACATGCTCCAGCTGTTTTTATTCTCAGAAGGTTTACTCCCTGATATACAGCTGCCTACACCCTTCGTAAGTGCAGGTCCTAAATATGCTTTTTTCTCTGTTCCCTCACCACAATCCAGATTCTTTGGGGAGTTACCAGTACAGTAACCATACCAGGAAGTACTCAATTTATTAACCTACTGCTTTTCTTAATCTCAGTGGAGAT
The DNA here is from genome assembly GCF_023159225.1 of Perognathus longimembris pacificus. Lineage (NCBI taxonomy): Eukaryota > Metazoa > Chordata > Mammalia > Rodentia > Heteromyidae > Perognathus > Perognathus longimembris. Next base: position 28,703 of record NW_025956180.1, on the reverse strand, counting down.
ATTTACTGATAAACAGCTACCTATGCAGCATGTTCATGTCGTTCGTAAATGAGATTTTATCTCTCTCCCCTCACCACAAATAAGATTCTTCTGAGGAGTTCCCAGTACATTATCCTTTCCCCTGTGTAATTACCTTAACAAGCTCCAGCTGTTTTTATTCTCAGAAGGGATACTCGCTGATATACAGCTGCCTACCACCTTCGTAAGCGCAGGTCCTAAATGAGCTTTTTTCTCTGTTCCCTCACCACAATCCAGATTCTTTTGGGAAGTAACCAATACAGTAACAATACCAGGAAGTACTTAATTTATTAAGCTACCTCTTTTCTTAATCTCAGTGGAGATATTTACTGATAAACAGCTACCTACGCAGCATGTTCATGTCGTTCATAAATGAGCTTTTATCTCACTCCACTCACCACAAATGAGATTCTTCTGAGAAGTTCCCAATACATTATCCATTCCCGTCTGTATTTACCTTAACAAGCTAAAGCTGTTTTTATTCTCAGAAGGTTTACTCCCTGATATACAGCTGCCTACCCCCTTCGTAAGTGCAGGTCCTAAATGAGCTTTTTTCTCTGTTCCCTCACCACAATCCAGATTCTTTTGGGAAGTAACCAGTACAGTAACCATACCAGGAAGTACTTAATTTATTAAGCTACTGCTTTTCTTAATCTCAGTGGAGATATTTACTGATAAACAGCTATCTACGCATCATGTTCTTGACGTTCCTAAATGAGCTTTTATCTCTCTCCCCTCATCACAAATCAGATTCTTCTGAGGAGTTCCCAGTACATTATCCTTTCCCTTGTGTAATTAACTTACTAAGCTCTAGCTGTTTTTATTCTCAGAAGGTTTACTCTCTGATATACAGCTGCCTACTCCCTTCGTAAGTGCAGGTCCTAAATGAGCTTTTTTCTCTGTTCCCTCACCACAATCCAGATTCTTTTGGGGAGTTACCAGTACAGTAACCATACCAGGAAGTACTTAACTTATTAAGCTATTGCTTTTCTTAATCTCAGTGGAGATATTTTCTGATAAACAGCTACCTATGCAGCATGTTCATGTCGTTCCTAAATGAGCTTTTATCTCAATCCCCTCACCACAAATCAGATTCTTCTGAGGAGTTCCCAGTACATTATCCTTTCCCCTGTGTAATTACCTCCACATGCTCCAGCTGTTTTTATTCTCAGAAGGGATACTCCCTGATATACAGCTGCCTACCCCCTTCGTAAGTGCAGGTCCTAAATGAGCTACTTTCTCTTTTCCCTCACGACAATCCAGATTCTTTTGGGGTGTTACCAGTACAGTAACCATACCAGGAAGTACTTAATTTATTAAGCTACTGCTTTTCTTAATGTCAGTGGAGATATTGAGTGATAAACTGCTACCTATGCAGCCTTTTCATGTCGTTCCTAAATGAGCTTTTATCTCTCCCCTCACCACAAATCAGATTCTTCTGAGGAGTTCCCAGTATATTATCCTTTCCCTTGTGTAATTACCTTAACAAGCTCCAGCTGTTTGTATTCTCAGAAGCGATACTCCCTGATATACAGCTGCCTACCCCCTTCGTAATTGCAGGTCTTAAATGAGCTTTTTTCTCTGTTCCCTCACCACAATCCAGATTCTTTTGGGGAGTTACCAGTACAGTAACCATACCAGGAAATACATAATTTATTAAGCTACTGCTTTTCTTAATCTCAGTGGAGATATTTACTGATAAACAGCTACCTACGCAGCATGTTCATGTCGTTCCTAAATGAGCTTTTACCTCTCTCCCGTCACCACAAATCAGATTCTTCTGAGGAGTTCCCAGTACATTATCCTTTCCCCTGTGTAATTACCTTAACAAGCTCCAGCTGTTTTTATTCTCAGAAGGGATACTCCCTGATATACAGCTGCCTACCACCTTCGTAAGCGCAGGTCCTAAATGAGCTTTTTTCTCTGTTCCCTCACCACAATCCAGATTCTTTTGGGAAGTAACCAATACAGTAACAATACCAGGAAGTACTTAATTTATTAAGCTACCTCTTTTCTTAATCTCAGTGGAGATATTTACTGATAAACAGCTACCTACGCAGCATGTTCATGTCGTTCCTAAATGAGCTTTTATCTCACTCCACTCACCACAAATGAGATTCTTCTGAGAAGTTCCCAATACATTATCCATTCCCGTCTGTATTTACCTTAACAAGCTAAAGCTGTTTTTATTCTCAGAAGGTTTACTCCCTGATATACAGCTGCCTACCCCCTTCATAAGTGCAGGTCCTAAATGAGCTTTTTTCTCTGTTCCCTCACCACAATCCAGATTCTTTTGGGAAGTAACCAGTACAGTAACCATACCAGGAAGTACTTAATTTATTAAGCTACTGCTTTTCTTAATCTCAGTGGAGATATTTACTGATAAACAGCTATCTACGCATCATGTTCTTGTCGTTCCTAAATGAGCTTTTATCTCTCTCCCCTCATCACAAATCAGATTCTTCTGAGGAGTTCCCAGTACATTATCCTTTCCCTTGTGTAATTAACTTACTAAGCTCTAGCTGTTTTTATTCTCAGAAGGTTTACTCTCTGATATACAGCTGCCTACTCCCTTCGTAAGTGCAGGTCCTAAATGAGCTTTTTTCTCTGTTCCCTCACCACAATCCAGATTCATTGGGGAGTTACCAGTACAGTAACCATACCAGGAAGTACTTAACTTATTAAGCTATTGCTTTTCTTAATCTCAGTGGAGATATTTTCTGATAAACAGCTACCTTCGCAGCATGTTCATGTCGTTCCTAAATGAGCTTTTATCTCAATCCCCTCACCACAAATCAGATTCTTCTGAGGAGTTCCCAGTACATTATCCTTTCCCCTGTGTAATTACCTCCACATGCTCCAGCTGTTTCTATTCTCAGAAGGGATACTCCCTGATATACAGCTGCCTACCCCCTTCGTAAGTGCAGGTCCTAAATGAGCTTCTTTCTCTTTCCCTCACGACAATCCAGATTCTTTTGGGGTTACCAGTACAGTAACCATACCAGGAAGTACTTAATTTATTAAGCTACTGCTTTTCTTAATGTCAGTGGAGATATTGTAGTGATAAACTGCTACCTATGCAGCCTTTTCATGTCGTTCCTAAATGAGCTTTTATCTCTCCCCCCTCACCACAAATCAGATTCTTCTGAGTAGTTCCCAGTATATTATCCTTTCCCTTGTGTAATTACCTTAACAAGCTCCAGCTGTTTGTATTCTCAGAAGCGATACTCCCTGATATACAGCTGCCTACCCCCTTCGTAATTGCAGGTCTTAAATGAGCTTTTTTCTCTGTTCCCTCACCACAATCCAGATTCTTTTGGGGAGTTACCAGTACAGTAACCATACCAGGAAATACATAATTTATTAAGCTACTGCTTTTCTTAATCTCAGTGGAGATATTTACTGATAAACAGCTACCTACGCAGCATGTTCATGTCGTTCCTAAATGAGCTTTTATCTCTCTCCCTCACCACGAATCAGATTCTTCTGAGGAGATCCCAGTACATTATCCTTTCCCCTGTGTAATTACCTTAACAAGCTCTAGCTGTTTTTATTCTCAGAAGGTTTACTCCCTGATAAACACTTGCCTACCCCCTTCGTAAGTGCAGGTCCTAAATGAGCTTTTTTCTCTGTTCCCTCACCACAATCCAGATTATTTTGGGGAGTTACCAGTACAGTAACCATGCCAGGAAGTACTTAATTTATTAAGCTACTTCTTTTCTTAATCTCAGTGGAGATATTTACTGATAAACATCTACCTATGCAGCATGTTCATGTCGTTCCTAAATGAGCTTTTATCTCTCTCCCTCACCAAAAATCAGATTCTTCTGAGGAGCTCCCAGTACATTATCCTTTCCCCTGTGTAATTACCTTGACAAGCTCCCGGTGTTTTTATTCTCAGAAGTTTTACTCCCTGATATATAGGTGCTACCCCCTTCGTAAGTGCAGGTCTTAATCAGCTTTTTTCTCTGTTCCCTCACCACAATCCAGCTTCTTTTGGGGAGTTACCAGTACAGTAACCATACCAGGAAGTACTTAATTTATTCAGCTACTGCTTTTGTTAATCTCAGTGGAGATATTTACTGATAAACAGCTACCTATGCAGCATGTTCATGTCGTTCCTAAATGAGCTTTTATCTCTCTCCCTCACCACAAATCAGATTCTTCTGAGGAATTCCCAGTACATTATTCTTTCCCCTGTGTAATTACCTTAACAAGCTCCAGATGTTTTTATTCTCAGAAGGGATACTCCCTGATATACAGCTGCCTACCCCCTTCATAAGTGTAGGTCCTAAATGAGCTTTTTTCTCTGTTCCCTCATCACAATCCAGATTCGTTTGGGGAGGTACTAGTACAGAAACCATACCAGGAAGTACTTAATTTATCAACCTACTGCTTTTCTTAATATCGGTGGAGATATTTACTGATAAACAGCTACCTATGCAGCATGTTCATGTCGTTCCTAAATGAGCTTTTATCTCTATCCACTCACCACAAATCAGATTCTTCTGTGGAGTTCCCTGTACGTTATCCTTTCCCCGTGTAATTACCTTAACAATCTCCAGCTGTTTTTATTCTCAGAAGGGATACTCCCTGATATACAGCTGCCTACCCCCTTCGTAAGTGCAGGTCCTAAATGAGCTTTTTTCTCTGTTCTCTCACCACAATCCAGATTCTTTTGGGGAGTTACCAGTACAGTAACCATACCAGGAAGTACTCAATTTATTAACCTACTGCTTTTCTTAATCTCAGTGGAGATATTTACTGATAAACAGCTACCTATGCAGCATGTTCATGTCGTTCCTAAATGAGCTTTTATCTCTCTGCCCTCACCACAAATCAGATTCTTCTGAGGAGTTCCCAGTACATTATCCTTTCCCCTGTGTAATTACCTTAACAAGCTCCAGCTGTTTTTATTCTCAGAAGGTTTACTCCCTGATATACAGCTGCCTACCCCCTTCGTAAGTGCAGGTCCTAAATAGCTTTTTTCTCTGATTCCCTCAAAACAATCCAGATTCTTTTGGGGAGTTACCAGTACAGTAACCATACCAGGAAGTACTTAATTTATTAAGCAACTGCTTTTCTTAATCTCAGTGGAGATATTTACTGATAAACAGCTACATACGCAGCATGTTCATGTCGTTCCTAAATGAGCTATTGCTCTCTGCCCTCACTACAAATCAGATTCTTCTGAGGAGTTCAAAGTACATTATCCTTTCCCCTGTGTAATTACCTTAACAAGCTCCAGCTGTTTTTATTCTCAGAAGGTTTACTCCCTGATATACAGCTTCCTACCCCCTTCGTAAGTGCAGGTCCTAAATGAGCTTTTTTCTCTGTTCCCTCACCACAATCCAGATTCTTTTGGGGAGTTACCAATACAGTAACAATACCAGGAAGTACTTAATTTATTAAGCTACTGCTTTTCTTAATCTCAGTGGAGATATTTACTGATAAACAGCTACCTACGCAGCACGTTCATGTCGTTACTAAATGAGTTTTATCTCTCTCCCCTCACCACAAATCAGATTCTTCTGAGGAGTTCCCAGTACATTATCGTTTCCCCTGTGTAATTACCTTAACAAGCTCCAGCTGTTTATATTCTCAGAAGGTTTACTCCCTGATATACACCTGCCTACCCCCTTCGTAAGTGCAGGTCCTAAATGAGCTTTTTTCTCTGTTCCCTCACCACAATCCAGATTCTTTTGGGAGTTACCAGTAGAGTAACCATACCAGGAAGTACTTAATTTATTAAGCTACTGCTTTTCTTAATCTCAGTGGAGATATTTACTGATAAACAGCTACCTACGCAGCATGTTCATGTCGTTCCTAAATGAGCTTTTATCTCTCTGCCCTCACCACAAATCAGATTCTTCTGAGGAGTTCCCAGTACATTATCCTTTCCCCTGTGTAATTACCTTAACAAGCTCCAGCTGTTTTTATTCTCAGAAGGTTTACTCCCTGATATACAGCTGCCTACCCCCTTCGTAAGTGCAGGTCCTAAATGAGCTTTTTTCTCTGTTCCCTCACCACAATCCAGATTCTTTTGGGGAGTTTCCAGTAGAGTAACCATACCAGGAAGTACTTAATTTATTAAGCTACTGCTTTTCTTAATCTCAGTGGAGATATTTACTGATAAACAGCTACCTACGCAGCATGTTCATGTCGTTCCTAAATGAGCTTTTATCTCTCTGCCCTCACCACAAATCAGATTCTTCTGAGGAGTTCCCAGTACATTATCCTTTCCCCTGTGTAATTACCTTAACAAGCTCCAGCTGTTTTTATTCTCAGAAGGGATTTACTCCCTGATATACAGCTGCCTACCCCCTTCGTAAGTGCAGGTCCTAAATGAGCTTTTTCTCTGTTCCCTCACGACAATCCAGATTCTTTTGGGGAGTTACCAGTACAGTAACCATACCAGGAAGTACTTAATTTATTAAGCTACTGCTTTTCTTAATCTCAGTGGAGATATTTACTGATAAACAGCTACCTACGCAGCATGTTCATGTCGTTCCTAAATGAGCTTTTATCTCTCTGCCCCTCACCACAAATCAGATTCTTCTGAGGAGTTCCCAGTACATTATCCTTTCCCCTGTGTAATTACCTTAACAAGCTCCAGCTGTTTTTATTCTCAGAAGGTTTACTCCCTGATATACAGCTGCCTACCCCCTTCGTAAGTGCAGGTCCTAAATGAGCTTTTTTCTCTGTTCCCTCACCACAATCCAGATTCTTTTGGGGAGTTACCAGTACAGTAACCATACCAGGAAGTACTTAATTTATTAAGCTACTGCTTTTCTTAATGTCAGTGGAGATATTTACTGATAAACAGCTACCTACGCAGCATGTTCATGTCGTTCCTAAATGAGCTTTTATCTCTCTCCCTCACCACAAATCAGATTCTTCTGAGGAGTTCCCAGTACATTATCCTTTCCCCTGTGTAATTACCTTAACAAGCTCTAGCTGTTTTTATTCTCAGAAGGTTTACTCCCTGATATACAGCTGCCTACCCCCTTCGTAAGTGCAGGTCCTAAATGAGCTTTTTTCTCTGTTCCCTCACCACAATCCAGATTCTTTTGGGGAGTTACCAGTACAGTAACCATACCAGGAAGTACTTAATTTATTAAGCTACTGCTTTTCTTAATCTCAGTGGAGATATTTACTGATAAACAGCTACCTACAGCATGTTCATGTCGTTCCTAAATGAGCTTTTATCTCTCTGCCCTCACCACAAATCAGATTCTTCTGAGGAGTTCCCAGTACATTATCCTTTCCCCTGTGTAATTACCTTAACAAGCTCCCGCTGTTTTTATTCTCAGAAGGTTTACTCCCTGATATACAGCTGCCTACCCCCTTCGTAAGTGCAGGTCCTAAATGAGCTTTTTTCTCTGTTCCCTCACCACAATCCAGATTCTTTTGGGGAGTTACCAGTACAGTAACCATACCAGGAAGTACTTAATTTATTAAGCTACTGCTTTTCTTAATCTCAGTGGAGATATTTACTGATAAACAGCTACCTACGCAGCATGTTCATGTCGTTCCTAAATGAGCTTTTATCTCTCCCTCACCACAAATCAGATTCTTCTGAGGAGTTCCCAGTACATTATCCTTTCCCCTGTGTAATTACCTTAACAAGCTCCAGCTGTTTTTATTCTCAGAAGGTTTACTCCCTGATATACAGCTGCCTACCCCCTTCGTAAGTGCAGGTCCTAAATGAGCTTTTTTCTCTGTTCCCTCACCACAATCCAGATTCGTTTGGGGAGTTACCAGTACAGTAACCATACCAGGAAGTACTTAATTTATTAAGCTACTGCTTTTCTTAATCTCGGTGGAGATATTTACTGATAAACAGCTACCTACGCAGCATGTTCATGTCGTTCCTAAATGAGCTTTTATCTCTATGCCCTCACCACAAATCAGATTCTTCTGAGGAGTTCCCAGTACATTATCCTTTCCCCTGTGTAATTACCTTAACAAGCTCCAGCTGTTTTTATTCTCAGAAGGTTTACTCCCTGATATACAGCTGCCTACCCCCTTCGTAAGTGCAGGTCCTAAATGAGCTTTTTTCTCTGTTCCCTCACCACAATCCAGATTCTTTTGGGGAGTTACCAGTACAGTAACCATACCAGGAAGTACTTAATTTATTAAGCCTACTGCTTTTCTTAATCTCAGTGGAGATATTTACTGATAAACAGCTACCTATACGCAGCATGTTCATGTCGTTCCTAAATGAGCTTTTATCTCTCTCCCTCACCACAAATCAGATTCTTCTGAGGAGTTCCCAGTACATTATCCTTTCCCCTGTGTAATTACCTTAACAAGCTCCAGCTGTTTTTATTCTCAGAAGGTTTACTCCCTGATATACAGCTGCCTACCCCCTTCGTAAGTGCAGGTCCTAAATGAGCTTTTTTCTCTGTTCCCTCACCACAATCCAGATTCTTTTGGGGAGTTACCAATACAGTAACAATACCAGGAAGTACTTAATTTATTAAGCTACTGCTTTTCTTAATCTCAGTGGAGATATTTACTGATAAACAGCTACCTACGCAGCATGTTCATGTCGTTCCTAAATGAGCTTTTATCTCTCTCCCTCACCACAAATCAGATTCTTCTGAGGAGTTCCCAGTACATTATCCATTTCCCCTGTGTAATTTACCTTAACAAGCTCCAGCTGTTTTTATTCTCAGAAGGTTTACTCCCTGATATACAGCTGCCTACCCCCTTCGTAAGTGCAGGTCCTAAATGAGCTTTTTTCTCTGTTCCCTCACCACAATCCAGATTCTTTTGGGGAGTTACCAGTACAGTAACCATACCAGGAAGTACTTAATTTATTAAGCTACTGCTTTTCTTAATCTCAGTGGAGATATTTACTGATAAACAGCTACTACGCAGCATGTTCATGTCGTTCCTAAATGAGCTTTTATCTCTCTCCCTCACACAAATCAGATTCTTCTGAGGAGTTCCCAGTACATTATCCTTTCCCTGTGTAATTACCTTAACAAGCTCCAGCTGTTTTTATTCTCAGAAGGTTTACTCCCTGATATACAGCTGCCTACCCCCTTCGTAAGTGCAGGTCCTAAATGAGCTTTTTTCTCTGTTCCCTCACCACAATCCAGATTCTTTTGGGGAGTTACCAGTACAGTAACCATACCAGGAAGTACTTAACTTATTAAGCTATTGCTTTTCTTAATCTCAGTGGAGATATTTTCTGATAAACAGCTACCTTCGCAGCATGTTCATGTCGTTCCTAAATGAGCTTTTATCTCAATCCCCTCACCACAAATCAGATTCTTCTGAGGAGTTCCCAGTACATTATCCTTTCCCCTGTGTAATTACCTCCACATGCTCCAGCTGTTTTTATTCTCAGAAGGGATACTCCCTGATATACAGCTGCCTACCCCCTTCGTAAGTGCAGGTCCTAAATGAGCTTCTTTCTCTTGTCCCTCACGACAATCCAGATTCTTTTGGGGTGTTACCAGTACAGTAACCATACCAGGAAGTACTTAATTTATTAAGCTACTGCTTTTCTTAATGTCAGTGGAGATATTGAGTGATAAACTGCTACCTATGCAGCCTTTTCATGTCGTTCCTAAATGAGCTTTTATCTCTCCCCCCTCACCACAAATCAGATTCTTCTGAGGAGTTCCCAGTATATTATCCTTTCCCTTGTGTAATTACCTTAACAAGCTCCAGCTGTTTGTATTCTCAGAAGCGATACTCCCTGATATACAGCTGCCTACCCCCTTCGTAATTGCAGGTCTTAAATGAGCTTTTTTCTCTGTTCCCTCACCACAATCCAGATTCTTTTGGGGAGTTACCAGTACAGTAACCATACCAGGAAATACATAATTTATTAAGCTACTGCTTTTCTTAATCTCAGTGGAGATATTTACTGATAAACAGCTACCTACGCAGCATGTTCATGTCGTTCCTAAATGAGCTTTTACCTCTCTCCCTCACCACAAATCAGATTCTTCTGAGGAGTTCCCAGTACATTATCCTTTCCACTGTGTAAGTACCTTAAAAAGCTCCAGCTGTTTTTATTCTCAGAATGTTTACTCCCTGATATACAGCTGCCTACCCCCTACGTAAGTGCAGGTGCTAAATGAGCTTTTGTCTCTGTTCCCTCACCACAATCCAGATTCTTTTGCGGAGTTACCAGTACAGTAACCATACCAGGAAGGACTTAATTTATTAAGCTATTGCTTTTCTTTATCTCAGTGGAGATATTTACTGATAAACAGCTACCTATGCAGCATGTTCATGTCGTTCCTAAATGAGCTTTTATCTCTCTCCCTCACCACAAATCAGATTCTTCTGAGGAATTCCCAGTACATTATCCTTTCCCCTGTGTAATTACCTTAACAAGCTCCAGGTGTTTTTATTCTCAGAAGGGATACTCCCATATACAGCTGCCTACCCCCTTCATAAGTGTAGGTCCTAAATGAGCTTTTTTCTCTGTTCCCACACCACAATCCAGATTCGTTTGGGGAGGTACTAGTACAGAAACCATACCAGGAAGTACTTAATTTATTAACCTACTGCTTTTCTTAATATCAGTGGAGATATTTACTGATAAACAGCTACCTATGCAGCATGTTCATGTCGTTCCTAAATGAGCTTTTATCTCTCTCCACTCACCACAAATCAGATTCTTCTGTGGAGTTCCCAGTACGTTATCCTTTCCCCTGTGTAATTACCTTAACAATCTGCAGCTGTTTTTATTCTCAGAAGGGATACTCCCTGATATACAGCTGCCTACCCCCTTCGTAAGTGCAGATCCTAAATGAGCTTTTTTCTCTGTTCTCTCACCACAATCCAGATTCTTTTTGGGAGTTACCAGTACAGTAACCATACCAGGAAGTACTCAATTTATTAACCTACTGCTTTTCTTAATCTCAGTGGAGATATTTACTGATAAACAGCTACCTATGCAGCATGTTCATGTCGTTCCTAAATGAGCTTTTATCTCTCTCCCTCACCACAAATCAGATTCTTCTGAGGAGTTCCCAGTACATGATCCTTTCTCCTGTGTAATTAACTTAACAAGCTCCAGCTGTTTTTATTCTCAGAAGGTTTACTCCCTGATATACAGCTGCCTACCCCCTTCGTAAGTGCAGGTCCTAAATGAGCTTTTTTCTCTGTTCCCTCACCACAATCCAGATTCTTTTGGGGAGTTACCAGTACAGTAACCATACCAGGAAGTACTTAATTTATTAAGCTACTGCTTTTCTTAATCTCAGTGGAGATATTTACTGATAAACAGCTACCTACGCAGCATGTTCATGTCGTTCCTAAATGAGCTTTTATCTCTCTGCCCTCACCACAAATCAGATTCTTCTGAGGAGTTCCCAGTACATTATCCTTTCCCCTGTGTAATTACCTTAACAAGCTCCAGCTGTTTTTATTCTCAGAAGTTTACTCCCTGATATACAGCTGCCTACCCCCTTCGTAAGTGCAGGTCCTAAATGAGCTTTTTTCTCTGTTCCCTCACCACAATCCAGATTCTTTTGGGGAGTTACCAGTACAGTAACCATACCAGGAAGTACTTAATTTATTAAGCTACTGCTTTTCTTAATCTCAGTGGAGATATTTACTGATAAACAGCTACCTACGCAGCATGTTCATGTCGTTCCTAAATGAGCTTTTATCTCTCTGCCCTCACCACAAATCAGATTCTTCTGAGGAGTTCCCAGTACATTATCCTTTCCCCTGTGTAATTACCTTAACAAGCTCCAGCTGTTTTTATTCTCAGAAGGTTTACTCCCTGATATACAGCTGCCTACCCCCTTCGTAAGTGCAGGTCCTAAATGAGCTTTTTTCTCTGTTCCCTCACCACAATCCAGATTCTTTTGGGGAGTAACCAGTACAGTAACCATACCAGGAAGTACTTAATTTATTAAGCTACTGCTTTTCTTAATCTCAGTGGAGATATTTACTGATAAACAGCTACCTACGCATCATGTTCATGTCGTTCCTAAATGAGCTTTTATCTCTCTCCCTCACCACAAATCAGATTCTTCTGAGGAGTTCCCAGTACATTATCCTTTCCCTGTGTAATTACCTTAACAAGCTCCAGCTGTTTTTATTCTCAGAAGGTTTACTCCCTGATATACAGCTGCCTACCCCTTCGTAAGTGCAGGTCCTAAATGAGCTTTTTTCTCTGTTCCCTCACCACAATCCAGATTCTTTTGGGGAGTTACCAGTACAGTAACCATACCAGGAAGTACTTAATTTATTAAGCTACTGCTTTTCTTAATCTCAGTGGAGATATTTACTGATAAACAGCTACCTACGCAGCATGTTCATGTCGTTCCTAAATGAGCTTTTATCTCTCTGCCCTCACCACAAATCAGATTCTTCTGAGGAGTTCCCAGTACATTATCCTTTCCCCTGTGTAATTACCTTAACAAGCTCCAGCTGTTTTTATTCTCAGAAGGTACTCCCTGATATACAGCTGCCTACCCCCTTCGTAAGTGCAGGTCCTAAATGAGCTTTTTTCTCTGTTCCCTCACCACAATCCAGATTCTTTTCGGGGAGTTACCAGTACAGTAACCATACCAGGAAGTACTTAATTTATTAAGCTACTGCTTTTCTTAATGTCAGTGGAGATATTTACTGATAAACAGCTACCTACGCAGCATGTTCATGTCGTTCCTAAATGAGCTTTTATCTCTCTGCCCTCACCACAAATCAGATTCTTCTGAGGAGTTCCCAGTACATTATCCTTTCCCCTGTGTAATTACCTTAACAAGCTCCAGCTGTTTTTATTCTCAGAAGGTTTACTCCCTGATATACAGCTGCCTACCCCCTTCGTAAGTGCAGGTCCTAAATGAGCTTTTTTCTCTGTTCCCTCACCACAATCAGATTCTTTTGGGGAGTTACCAGTACAGTAACCATACCAGGAAGTACTTAATTTATTAAGCTACTGCTTTTCTTAATGTCAGTGGAGATATTTACTGATAAACAGCTACCTACGCAGCATGTTCATGTCGTTCCTAAATGAGCTTTTATCTCTCTGCCCTCACCACAAATCAGATTCTTCTGAGGAGTTCCCAGTACATTATCCTTTCCCCTGTGTAATTACCTTAACAAGCTCCAGCTGTTTTTATTCTCAGAAGGTTTACTCCCTGATATACAGCTGCCTACCCCCTTCGTAAGTGCAGGTCCTAAATGAGCTTTTTTCTCTGTTCCCTCACCACAATCCAGATTCTTTTGGGGAGTTACCAGTACAGTAACCATACCAGGAAGTACTTAATTTATTAAGCTACTGCTTTTCTTAATCTCAGTGGAGATATTTACTGATAAACAGCTACCTACGCAGCATGTTCATGTCGTTCCTAAATGAGCTTTTATCTCTCTGCCCTCACCACAAATCAGATTCTTCTGAGGAGTTCCCAGTACATTATCCTTTCCCTGTGTAATTACCTTAACAAGCTCCAGCTGTTTTTATTCTCAGAAGGTTTACTCCCTGATATACAGCTGCCTACCCCCTTCGTAAGTGCAGGTCCTAAATGAGCTTTTTTCTCTGTTCCCTCACCACAATCCAGATTCTTTTGGGGAGTTACCAGTACAGTAACCATACCAGGAAGTACTTAATTTATTAAGCTACTGCTTTTCTTAATCTCAGTGGAGATATTTACTGATAAACAGCTACCTACGCAGCATGTTCATGTCGTTCCTAAATGAGCTTTTATCTCTCTCCCCTCACCACAAATCAGATTCTTCTGAGGAGTTCCCAGTACATTATCCTTTCCCCTGTGTAATTACCTTAACAAGCTCCAGCTGTTTTATTCTCAGAAGGTTTACTCCCTGATATACAGCTGCCTACCCCCTTCGTAAGTGCAGGTCCTAAATGAGCTTTTTTCTCTGTTCCCTCACCACAATCCAGATTCTTTTGGGGAGTTACCAGTACAGTAACCATACCAGGAAGTACTTAATTTATTAAGCTACTGCTTTTCTTAATCTCAGTGGAGATATTTACTGATAAACAGCTACCTACAGCATGTTCATGTCGTTCCTAAATGAGCTTTTATCTCTCTGCCCTCACCACAAATCGATTCTTCTGAGGAGTTCCCAGTACATTATCCTTTCCCCTGTGTAATACCTTAACAAGCTCCAGCTGTTTTTATTCTCAGAAGGTTTACTCCCTGATATACAGCTGCCTACCCCCTTCGTAAGTGCAGGTCCTAAATGAGCTTTTTTCTCTGTTCCCTCACCACAATCCAGATTCTTTTGGGGAGTTACCAGTACAGTAACCATACCAGGAAGTACTTAATTTATTAAGCTACTGCTTTTCTTAATCTCAGTGGAGATATTTACTGATAAACAGCTACCTACGCAGCATGTTCATGTCGTTCCTAAATGAGCTTTTATCTCTCTGCCCTCACCACAAATCAGATTCTTCTGAGGAGTTCCCAGTACATTATCCTTTCCCCTGTGTAATTACCTTAACAAGCTCCAGCTGTTTTTATTCTCAGAAGGTTTACTCCCTGATATACAGCTGCCTACCCCCTTCGTAAGTGCAGGTCCTAAATGAGCTTTTTTCTCTGTTCCCTCACCACAATCCAGATTCTTTTGGGGAGTTACCAGTACAGTAACCATACCAGGAAGTACTTAATTTATTAAGCTACTGCTTTTCTTAATCTCAGTGGAGATATTTACTGATAAACAGCTACCTACGCAGCATGTTCATGTCGTTCCTAAATGAGCTTTTATCTCTCTGCCCTCACCACAAATCAGATTCTTCTGAGGAGTTCCCAGTACATTATCCTTTCCCCTGTGTAATTACCTTAACAAGCTCCAGCTGTTTTTATTCTCAGAAGGTTTACTCCCTGATATACAGCTGCCTACCCCCTTCGTAAGTGCAGGTCCTAAATGAGCTTTTTTCTCTGTTCCCTCACCACAATCCAGATTCTTTTGGGGAGTTACCAGTACAGTAACCATACCAGGAAGTACTTAATTTATTAAGCTACTGCTTTTCTTAATCTCAGTGGAGATATTTACTGATAAACAGCTACCTACGCAGCATGTTCATGTCGTTCCTAAATGAGCTTTTATCTCTCTGCCCTCACCACAAATCAGATTCTTCTGAGGAGTTCCCAGTACATTATCCTTTCCCCTGTGTAATTACCTTAACAAGCTCCAGCTGTTTTTATTCTCAGAAGGTTTACTCCCTGATATACAGCTGCCTACCCCCTTCGTAAGTGCAGGTCCTAAATGAGCTTTTTTCTCTGTTCCCTCACCACAATCCAGATTCTTTTGGGGAGTTACCAGTACAGTAACCATACCAGGAAGTACTTAATTTATTAAGCTACTGCTTTTCTTAATCTCAGTGGAGATATTTACTGATAAACAGCTACCTACGCAGCATGTTCATGTCGTTCCTAAATGAGCTTTTATCTCTCTGCCCTCACCACAAATCAGATTCTTCTGAGGAGTTCCCAGTACATTATCCTTTCCCCTGTGTAATTACCTTAACAAGCTCCAGCTGTTTTTATTCTCAGAAGGTTTACTCCCTGATATACAGCTGCCTACCCCCTTCGTAAGTGCAGGTCCTAAATGAGCTTTTTTCTCTGTTCCCTCACCACAATCCAGATTCTTTTGGGGAGTTACCAGTACAGTAACCATACCAGGAAGTACTTAATTTATTAAGCTACTGCTTTTCTTAATCTCAGTGGAGATATTTACTGATAAACAGCTACCTACGCAGCATGTTCATGTCGTTCCTAAATGAGCTTTTATCTCTCTGCCCTCACCACAAATCAGATTCTTCTGAGGAGTTCCCAGTACATTATCCTTTCCCCTGTGTAATTACCTTAACAAGCTCCAGCTGTTTTTATTCTCAGAAGGTTTACTCCCTGATATACAGCTGCCTACCCCCTTCGTAAGTGCAGGTCCTAAATGAGCTTTTTTCTCTGTTCCCTCACCACAATCCAGATTCTTTTGGGGAGTTACCAGTACAGTAACCATACCAGGAAGTACTTAATTTATTAAGCTACTGCTTTTCTTAATCTCAGTGGAGATATTTACTGATAAACAGCTACCTACGCAGCATGTTCATGTCGTTCCTAAATGAGCTTTTATCTCTCTGCCCTCACCACAAATCAGATTCTTCTGAGGAGTTCCCAGTACATTATCCTTTCCCCTGTGTAATTACCTTAACAAGCTCCAGCTGTTTTTATTCTCAGAAGGTTTACTCCCTGATATACAGCTGCCTACCCCCTTCGTAAGTGCAGGTCCTAAATGAGCTTTTTTCTCTGTTCCCTCACCACAATCCAGATTCTTTTGGGGAGTTACCAGTACAGTAACCATACCAGGAAGTACTTAATTTATTAAGCTACTGCTTTTCTTAATCTCAGTGGAGATATTTACTGATAAACAACTACCTACGCAGCATGTTCATGTCGTTCCTAAATGAGCTTTTATCTCTCTGCCCTCACCACAAATCAGATTCTTCTGAGGAGTTCCCAGTACATTATCCTTTCCCCTGTGTAATTACCTTAACAAGCTCCAGCTGTTTTTATTCTCAGAAGGTTTACTCCCTGATATACAGCTGCCTACCCCCTTCGTAAGTGCAGGTCCTAAATGAGCTTTTTTCTCTGTTCCCTCACCACAATCCAGATTCTTTTGGGGAGTTACCAGTACAGTAACCATACCAGGAAGTACTTAATTTATTAAGCTACTGCTTTTCTTAATCTCAGTGGAGATATTTACTGATAAACAGCTACCTACGCAGCATGTTCATGTCGTTCCTAAATGAGCTTTTATCTCTCTGCCCTCACCACAAATCAGATTCTTCTGAGGAGTTCCCAGTACATTATCCTTTCCCCTGTGTAATACCTTAACAAGCTCCAGCTGTTTTTATTCTCAGAAGGTTTACTCCCTGATATACAGCTGCCTACCCCCTTCGTAAGTGCAGGTCCTAAATGAGCTTTTTTCTCTGTTCCCTCACCACAATCCAGATTCTTTTGGGGAGTTACCAGTACAGTAACCATACCAGGAAGTACTTAATTTATTAAGCTACTGCTTTTCTTAATCTCAGTGGAGATATTTACTGATAAACAGCTACCTACGCAGCATGTTCATGTCGTTCCTAAATGAGCTTTTATCTCTCTGCCCTCACCACAAATCAGATTCTTCTGAGGAGTTCCCAGTACATTATCCTTTCCCCTGTGTAATTACCTTAACAAGCTCCAGCTGTTTTTATTCTCAGAAGGTTTACTCCCTGATATACAGCTGCCTACCCCCTTCGTAAGTGCAGGTCCTAAATGAGCTTTTTTCTCTGTTCCCTCACCACAATCCAGATTCTTTTGGGGAGTTACCAGTACAGTAACCATACCAGGAAGTACTTAATTTATTAAGCTACTGCTTTTCTTAATCTCAGTGGAGATATTTACTGATAAACAGCTACCTACGCAGCATGTTCATGTCGTTCCTAAATGAGCTTTTATCTCTCTGCCCTCACCACAAATCAGATTGTTCTGAGGAGTTCCCAGTACATTATCCTTTCCCCTGTGTAATTACCTTAACAAGCTCCAGCTGTTTTTATTCTCAGAAGGTTTACTCCCTGATATACAGCTGCCTACCCCCTTCGTAAGTGCAGGTCCTAAATGAGCTTTTTTCTCTGTTCCCTCACCACAATCCAGATTCTTTTGGGGAGTTACCAGTACAGTAACCATACCAGGAAGTACTTAATTTATTAAGCTACTGCTTTTCTTAATCTCAGTGGAGATATTTACTGATAAACAGCTACCTACGCAGCATGTTCATGTCGTTCCTAAATGAGCTTTTATCTCTCTGCCCTCACCACAAATCAGATTCTTCTGAGGAGTTCCCAGTACATTATCCTTTCCCCTGTGTAATTACCTTAACAAGCTCCAGCTGTTTTTATTCTCAGAAGGTTTACTCCCTGATATACAGCTGCCTACCCCCTTCGTAAGTGCAGGTCCTAAATGAGCTTTTTTCTCTGTTCCCTCACCACAATCCAGATTCTTTTGGGGAGTTACCAGTACAGTAACCATACCAGGAAGTACTTAATTTATTAAGCTACTGCTTTTCTTAATCTCAGTGGAGATATTTACTGATAAACAGCTACCTACGCAGCATGTTCATGTCGTTCCTAAATGAGCTTTTATCTCTCTGCCCTCACCACAAATCAGATTCTTCTGAGGAGTTCCCAGTACATTATCCCTTTCCCCTGTGTAATTACCTTAACAAGCTCCAGCTGTTTTTATTCTCAGAAGGTTTACTCCCTGATATACAGCTGCCTACCCCCTTCGTAAGTGCAGGTCCTAAATGAGCTTTTTTCTCTGTTCCCTCACCACAATCCAGATTCTTTTGGGGAGTTACCAGTACAGTAACCATACCAGGAAGTACTTAATTTATTAAGCTACTGCTTTTCTTAATCTCAGTGGAGATATTTACTGATAAACAGCTACCTACGCAGCATGTTCATGTCGTTCCTAAATGAGCTTTTATCTCTCTGCCCTCACCACAAATCAGATTCTTCTGAGGAGTTCCCAGTACATTATCCTTTCCCCTGTGTAATTACCTTAACAAGCTCCAGCTGTTTTTATTCTCAGAAGGTTTACTCCCTGATATACAGCTGCCTACCCCCTTCGTAAGTGCAGGTCCTAAATGAGCTTTTTTCTCTGTTCCCTCACCACAATCCAGATTCTTTTGGGGAGTTACCAGTACAGTAACCATACCAGGAAGTACTTAATTTATTAAGCTACTGCTTTTCTTAATCTCAGTGGAGATATTTACTGATAAACAGCTACCTACGCAGCATGTTCATGTCGTTCCTAAATGAGCTTTTATCTCTCTGCCCTCACCACAAATCAGATTCTTCTGAGGAGTTCCCAGTACATTATCCTTTCCCCTGTGTAATTACCTTAACAAGCTCCAGCTGTTTTTATTCTCAGAAGGTTTACTCCCTGATATACAGCTGCCTACCCCCTTCGTAAGTGCAGGTCCTAAATGAGCTTTTTTCTCTGTTCCCTCACCACAATCCAGATTCTTTTGGGGGAGTTACCAGTACAGTAACCATACCAGGAAGTACTTAATTTATTAAGCTACTGCTTTTCTTAATCTCAGTGGAGATATTTACTGATAAACAGCTACCTACGCAGCATGTTCATGTCGTTCCTAAATGAGCTTTTATCTCTCTGCCCTCACCACAAATCAGATTCTTCTGAGGAGTTCCCAGTACATTATCCTTTCCCCTGTGTAATTACCTTAACAAGCTCCAGCTGTTTTTATTCTCAGAAGGTTTACTCCCTGATATACAGCTGCCTACCCCCTTCGTAAGTGCAGGTCCTAAATGAGCTTTTTTCTCTGTTCCCTCACCACAATCCAGATTCTTTTGGGGAGTTACCAGTACAGTAACCATACCAGGAAGTACTTAATTTATTAAGCTACTACTTTTCTTAATCTCAGTGGAGATATTTACTGATAAACAGCTACCTACGCAGCATGTTCATGTCGTTCCTAAATGAGCTTTTATCTCTCTGCCCTCACCACAAATCAGATTCTTCTGAGGAGTTCCCAGTACATTATCCTTTCCCCTGTGTAAGTACCTTAACAAGCTCCAGCTGTTTTTATTCTCAGAAGGTTTACTCCCTGATATACAGCTGCCTACCCCCTTCGTAAGTGCAGGTCCTAAATGAGCTTTTTTCTCTGTTCCCTCACCACAATCCAGATTTGTTTGGGGAGTTTCCAGTACAGCAACCATACCAGGAAGTACTTAATTTATTAAGCTACTGCTTTTCTTAATGTCAGTGGAGATATTTACTGATAAACAGCTACCTACGCAGCATGTTCAGGTCGTTCCTAAATGAGCTTTTATCTCTCTGCCCTCACCACAAATCAGATTCTTCTGAGGAGTTCCCAGTACATTATCCTTTCCCCTGTGTAATTACCTTAACAAGCTCCAGCTGTTTTTATTCTCAGAAGGTTTACTCCCTGATATACAGCTGCCTAACCCCTTCGTAAGTGCAGGTCCTAAATGAGCTTTTTTCTCTGTTCCCTCACCACAATCCAGATTCTTTTGGGGAGTTACCAGTACAGTAACCATACCAGGAAGTACTTAATTTATTAAGCTACTGCTTTTCTTAATCTCAGTGGTGGTATTTACTGATAAACCGCTACCTACCCAGCATGTTCATGTCGTTCCTAAATGAGCTTTTAACTCTCTGCCCTCACCACAAATCCGATTCTTCTGAGGAGTTCCCAGTACATTATCCTTTCCCCTGTGTAATTACCTTAACAAGCTCCAGCTGTTTTTATTCTCAGAAGGTTTACTCCCTGATATACAGCTGCCTACCCCCTTCGTAAGTGCAGGTCCTAAATGAGCTTTTTTCTCTGTTCCCTCACCACAATCCAGATTCTTTTGGGGAGTTACCAGTACAGTAACCATACCAGGAAGTACTTAATTTATTAAGCTACTGCTTTTCTTAATCTCAGTGGAGATATTTACTGATAAACAGCTACCTAACCAGCATGTTCATGTCGTTCCTAAATGAGCTTTTATCTCTCTGCCCTCACCACAAATCAGATTCTTCTGAGGAGTTCCCAGTACAATATCCTTTCCCCTGTGTAATTTCCTTAACAAGCTCCAGCTGTTTTTATTCTCAGAAGGTTTACTCCCTGATATACAGCTGCCTACCCCCTTCGTAAGTGCAGGTCCTTAATAAGCCTTTTTCTCTGTACCCTCACCACAATCCAGATTCTTTTGGGGAGTTACCAGTACAGTAACCATACCAGGAAGTACTTAATTTATTAAGCTACTGCTTTTCATAATCTCAGTGGAGATATTTACTGATAAACAGCTACCTACGCAGCATGTTCATGTCGTTCTTAAATGAGCTTTATCTCTCTGCCCTCACCACAAATCAGATTCTTCTGAGGAGTTCCCAGTACATTATCCTTTCCCCTGTGTAATTACCTTAACAAGCTCCAGCTGTTTTTATTCTCAGAAGGTTTACTCCCTGATATACAGCTGCCTACCCCCTTCGTAAGTGCAGGTCCTAAATGAGCTTTTTTCTCTGTTCCCTCACCACAATCCAGATTCTTTTGGGGAGTTACCAGTACAGTAACCATACCAGGAAGTACTTAATTTATTAAGCTACTGCTTTTCTTAATCTCAGTGGAGATATTTACTGATAAACAGCTACCTACGCAGCATGTTCATGTCGTTCCTAAATGAGCTTTTATCTCTCTGCCCTCACCACAAATCAGATTGTTCTGAGGAGTTCCCAGTACATTATCCTTTCCCTGTGTAATTACCTTAACAAGCTCCAGCTGTTTTTATTCTCAGAAGGTTTACTCCCTGATATACAGCTGCCTACCCCCTTCGTAAGTGCAGGTCCTAAATGAGCTTTTTTCTCTGTTCCCTCACCACAATCCAGATTCTTTTGGGGAGTTACCAGTACAGTAACCATACCAGGAAGTACTTAATTTATTAAGCTACTGCTTTTCTTAATCTCAGTGGAGATATTTACTGATAAACAGCTACCTACGCAGCATGTTCATGTCGTTCCTAAATGAGCTTTTATCTCTCTGCCCTCACCACAAATCAGATTCTTCTGAGGAGTTCCCAGTACATTATCCTTTCCCCTGTGTAATTACCTTAATAAGCTCCAGCTGTTTTTATTCTCAGAAAGTTTACTCCCTGATATACAGCTGCCTACCCCCTTCGTAAGTACAGGTCCTAAATGAGCTTTTTTCTCTGTTCCCTCACCACAATCCAGATTCTTTTGGGGAGTTACCAGTACAGTAACCATACCAGGAAGTACTTAATTTATTAAGCTACTGCTTTTCTTAATCTCAGTGGAGATATTTACTGATAAACAGCTACCTACGCAGCATGTTCATGTCGTTCCAAAATGAGCTTTTATCTCTCTGCCCTCACCACAAATCAGATTCTTCTGAGGAGTTCCCAGTACATTATCCGTTCCCCTGTGTAATTACCTTAACAAGCTCCAGCTGTTTTTATTCTCAGAAGGTTTACTCCCTTATATACAGCTCCCTACCCCCTTCGTAAGTGCAGGTCCTAAATGAGCTTTTTTCTCTGTTCCCTCACCCCAATCCAGATTCATTTGGGGAGTTACCAGTAGAGTAACCATACCAGGAAGTACTTAATTTATTAAGCTACTGCTTTTCTTAATCTCAGTGGAGATATTTACTGATAAACAGCTACCTACGCAGCATGTTCATGTCGTTCCAAATGAGCTTTTATCTCTCTGCCCTCACCACAAATCAGATTCTTCTGAGGAGTTCCCAGTACATTATCCTTTCCCCTGTGTAATTACCTTAACAAGCTCCAGCTGTTTTTATTCTCAGAAGGTTTACTCCCTGATATACAGCTGCCTACCCCCTTCGTAAGTGCAGGTCCTAAATGAGCTTTTTTCTCTGTTCCCTCACCACAATCCAGATTCTTTTGGGGAGTTACCAGTACAGTAACCATACCAGGAAGTACTTAATTTATTAAGCTACTGCTTTTCTTAATCTCAGTGGAGATATTTACTGATAAACAGCTACCTACGCAGCATGTTCATGTCGTTCCTAAATGAGCTTTTATCTCTCTGCCCTCACCACAAATCAGATTCTTCTGAGGAGTTCCCAGTACATTATCCTTTCCCCTGTGTAAGTACCTTAACAAGCTCCAGCTGTTTTTATTCTCAGAAGGTTTACTCCCTGATATACAGCTGCCTACCCCCTTCGTAAGTGCAGGTCCTAAATGAGCTTTTTTCTCTGTTCCCTCACCACAATCCAGATTCTTTTGGGGAGTTACCAGTACAGTAACCATACCAGGATGTACTTAATTTATTAAGCTACTGCTTTTCTTAATCTCAGTGGAGATATTTACTGATAAACAGCTACCTACGCAGCATGTTCATGTCGTTCCAAAATGAGCTTTTATCTCTCTGCCCTCACCACAAATCACATTCTTCTGAGGAGTTTCCAGTACATTATCCGTTCCCCTGTGTAATTACCTTAACAAGCTCCAGCTGTTTTTATTCTCAGAAGGTTTACTCCCTTATATACAGCTGCCTACCCCCTTCGTAAGTGCAGGTCCTAAATGAGCTTTTTTCTCTGTTCCCTCACCACAATCCAGATTCATTTGGGGAGTTACCAGTAGAGTAACCATACCAGGTAGTACTTAATTTATTAAGCTACTGCTTTTCTTAATCTCAGTGGAGATATTTACTGACAAACAGCTACCTACGCAGCATGTTCATGTCGTTCCTAAATGAGCTTTTATCTCTCTGCACTCACCACAAATCAGATTCTTCTGAGGAGTTCCCAGTACATTTTCCTTTCCCCTGTGTAATTACCTTAACAAGCTCCAGCTGTTTTTATTCTCAGAAGGTTTACTCCCTGATATACAGCTGCCTACCCCCTTCGTAAGTGCAGGTCCTAAATGAGCTTTTTTCTCTGTTCCCTCACCACAATCCAGATTCTTTTGGGGAGTTACCAGTACAGAAACCATACCAGGAAGTACTTAATTTATTAAGCTACTGCTTTTCTTAATCTCAGTGGAGATATTTACTGATAAACAGCTACCTACGCAGCATGTTCATGTCGTTCCTAAATGAGCTTTTATCTCTCTGCCCTCACCACAAATCAGATTCTTCTGAGGAGTTCCCAGTACATTATCCTTTCCCCTGTGTAATTACCTTAACAAGCTCCAGCTGTTTTATTCTCAGAAGATTTACTCCCTGATATACAGCTGCCTACCCCCTTCGTAAGTGCAGGTCCTAAATGAGCTTTTTTCTCTGTTCCCTCACCACAATCCAGATTCTTTTGGGGAGTTACCAGTACAGTAACCATACCAGGAAGTACTTAATTCATTAAGCTACTGTTTTTCTTAATCTCAGTGGAGATATTTACTGATAAACAGCTACCTACGCAGCATGTTCATGTCGTTCCTATATGAGCTTTTATCTCTCTGCCCTCACCACAAATCAGATTCTTCTGAGGAGTTCCCAGTACATTATCCTTTCCCCTGTGTAATTACCTTAACAAGCTCCAGCTGTTTTTATTCTCAGAAGGTTTACTCCCTGATATACAGCTGCCTACCCCCTTCGTAAGTGCAGGTCCTAAATGAGCTTTTTTCTCTGTTCCCTCACCACAATCCAGATTCATTTGGGGAGTTACCAGTAGAGTAACCATACCAGGAAGTACTTAATTTATTAAGCTACTGCTTTTCTTAATCTCAGTGGAGATATTTACTGATAAACAGCTACCTACGCAGCATGTTCATGTCGTTCCTAAATGAGCTTTTATCTCTCTGCCCTCACAACAAATCAGATTCTTCTGAGGAGTTCCCAGTACATTATCCTTTCCCCTGTGTAATTACTTAACTAGCTCCAGCTGTTTTTATTCTCAGAATGTTTACTCCCTCATATACAGCTGCCTACCCCATTCGTAAGTGCAGGTCCTAAATGAGCTTTTTTCTCTGTTCCCTCACCACAATCCAGATTCTTTTGGGGAGTTACCAGTACAGTAACCATACGAGGAAGTACTTAATTTATTAAGCTACTGCTTTTCTTAATCTCAGTGGAGATATTTACTGATAAACAGCTACCTACGCAGCATGCTCATGTCGTTCCTAAATGAGCTTTTATCTCTCTGCCCTCACCACAAATCAGATTCTTCTGAGGAGTTCCCAGTACATTATCCTTTCCCCTGTGTAATTACTTAACAAGCTCCAGCTGTTTTTATTCTCAGAATGTTTACTCCCTCATATACAGCTGCCTACCCCCTTCGTAAGTGCATGTCCTAAATGAGCTTTTTTCTCTGTTCCCTCACCACAATCCAGATTCTTTTGGGAGTTACCAGTACAGTAACCATACCAGGAAGTACTTAATTTATTAAGCTACTGCTTTTCTTAATCTCAGTGGAGATATTTACTGACAAACAGCTACCTACGCAGTATGTTCATGTTGTTCCTAAATGAGCTATTATCTCTCTGCCCTCACCACAAATCAGATTCTTCTGAGGAGTTCCCAGTACATTATCCTTTCCCCTGTGTAAGTACCTTAACAAGCTCCAGCTGTTTTTATTCTCAGAAGGTTTACTCCCTGATATGACAGCTGCCTACCCCCTTCGTAAGTGCAGGTCCTAAATGAGCTTTTTTCTCTGTTCCCTCACCACAATCCAGATTCGTTTGGGGAGTTACCAGTACAGCAACCATACCAGGACGTACTTAATTTATTAAGCTACTGCTTTTCTAAATCTCAGTGGAGATATTTACTGATAAACAGCTACCTACGCAGCATGTTCAGGTCGTTCCTAAATGAGCATTTATCTCTCTGCCCTCACCACAAATCAGATTCTTCTGAGGAGTTCCCAGTACATTATCTTTTCCCCTGTGTAATTACCTTAACAAGCTCCAGCTGTTTTTATTCTCAGAAGGTTTACTCCCTGATATACCGCTGCCTAACCCCTTCGTAAGTGCAGGTCCTAAATGAGCTTTTTTCTCTGTTCCCTCACCACAATCCAGATTCTTTTGGGGAGTTACCAGTACAGTAACCATACCAGGAAGTACTTAATTTATTAAGCTACTGCTTTTCTTAATCTCAGTGGTGGTATTTACTGATAAACAGCTACCTACCCAGCATGTTCATGTCGTTCCTAAATGAGCTTTTATCTCTCTGCCCTCACCACAAATCCGATTCTTCTGAGGAGTTCCCAGTACATTATCCTTTCCCCTGTGTAATTACCTTAACAAGCTCCAGCTGTTTTTATTCTCAGAAGGTTTACTCCCTGATATACAGCTGCCTACCCCCTTCGTAAGTGCAGGTCCTAAATGAGCTTTTTTCTCTGTTCCCTCACCACAATCAAGATTCTTTTGGGGAGTTACCAGTAGAGTAACCATACCAGGAAGTACTTAATTTATTAAGCTACTGCTTTTCTTAATCTCAGTGGAGATATTTACTGATAAACAGCTACCTAACCAGCATGTTCATGTCGTTCCTAAATGAGCTTTTATCTCTCTGCCCTCACCACAAATCAGATTCTTCTGAGGAGTTCCCAGTACATTATCCTTTCCCCTGTGTAATTTCCTTAACAAGCTCCAGCTGTTTTTATTCTCAGAAGGTTACTCCCTGATATACAGCTGCCTACCCCCTTCGTAAGTGCAGGTCCTTAATAAGCCTTTTTCTCTGTACCCTCACCACAATCCAGATTCTTTTGGGGAGTTACCAGTACAGTAACCATACCAGGAAGTACTTAATTTATTAAGCTACTGCTTTTCTTAATCTCAGTGGATATATTTACTGATAAACAGCTACCTACGCAGCATGTTCATGTCGTTCCTAAATGAGCTTTTATCTCTCTGCCCTCAGCACAAATCAGATTCTTCTGAGGAGTTCCCAATACATTATCCTTTCTCCTGTGTAATTACCTTAACAAGCTCCAGCTGTTTTTATTCTCAGAAGGTTTACTCCCTGATATACAGCTGCCTACCCCCTTCGTAAGTGCAGGTCCTAAATGAGCTTTTTTCTCTGTTCCCTCACCACAATCCAGATTCTTTTGGGGAGTTACCAGTACAGTAACCATACCAGGAAGTACTTAATTTATTAAGCTACTGCTTTTCTTAATCTCAGTGGAGATATTTACTGATAAAAAGCTACCTACGCAGCATGTTCATGTCGTTCCTAAATGAGCTTTTATCTCTCTGCCCTCATCACAAATCCGATTCATCTGAATAGTTCCCAGTACATTATCCTTTCCCCTGTGTAATTACCTTAACAAGCTCCAGCTGTTTTTATTCTCAGAAGGTTTACTCCCTGATATACAGCTGCCTACCCCCTTCGTAAGTGCAGGTCCTAAATGAGCTTTTTTCTCTGTTCCCTCACCACAATCCAGATTCTTTTGGGGAGTTACCAATACAGTAACCATACCAGGAAGTACTTAATTTATTAAGCTACTGCTTTTCTTAATCTCAGTGGAGATATTTACTGATAAACAGCTACCTATGCAGCATGTTCATGTCGTTCCTAAATGAGCTTTTATCTCTCTGCCCTCACCACAAATCAGATTCTTCTGAGGAGTTCCCAGTACATTATCCTTTCCCCTGTGTAATTACCTTAACAAGCTCCAGCTGTTTTTATTCTCAGAAGGTTTACTCCCTGATATACAGCTGCCTACCCCCTTCGTAAGTGCAGGTCCTAAATGAGCTTTTTTCTCTGTTCCCTCACCACAATCCAGATTCTTTTGGGGTGTTACCAGTACAGTAACCATACCAGGAAGTACTTAATTTATTAAGCTACTGCTTTTCTTAATCTCAGTGGAGATATTTACTGATAAACAGCTACCTACGCAGCATGTTCATGTCGTTCCTAAATGAGCTTTTATCTCTCTGCCTCACCACAAATCAGATTCTTCTGAGGAGTTCCCAGTACATTATCCTTTCCCCTGTGTAATTACCTTAACAAGCTCCAGCTGTTTTTTATTCTCAGAAGGTTTACTCCCTGATATACAGCTGCCTACCCCCTTCGTAAGTGCAGGTCCTAAATGAGCTTTTTTCTCTGTTCCCTCACCACAATCCGGATTCTTTTGGGGAGTTACCCGTACAGTAACCATACCAGGAAGTACTTAATTTATTAAGCTACTGCTTTTCTTAATCTCAGTGGAGATATTTACTGATAAACAGCTACCTACGCAGCATGTTCATGTCGTTCCTAAATGAGCTTTTATCTCTCTGCCCTCACAACAAATCAGATTCTTCTGAGGAGTTCCCAGTACATTATCCTTTCCCCTGTGTAATTACTTAACTAGCTCCAGCTGTTTTTATTCTCAGAATGTTTACTCCCTCATATACAGCTGCCTACCCCATTCGTAAGTGCAGGTACTAAATGAGCTTTTTTCTCTGTTCCCTCACCACAATCCAGATTCTTTTGGGGAGTTACCAGTACAGTAACCATACCAGGAAGTACTTAATTTATTAAGCTACTGCTTTTCTTAATCTCAGTGGAGATATTTACTGATAAACAGCTACCTACGCAGCATGTTCATGTCGTTCCTAAATGAGCTTTTATCTCTCTGCCCTCACCACAAATCAGATTCTTCTGAGGAGTTCCCAGTATATTATCCTTTCCCCTGTGTAATTACTTAACAAGCTCCAGCTGTTTTTATTCTCAGAAGGTTTACTCCCTCATATACAGCTGCCTACCCCCTTCGTAAGTGCAGGTCCTAAATGAGCTTTTTTCTCTGTTCCCTCACCACAATCCAGATTCTTTTGGGGAGTTACCAGTACAGTAACCATACCAGGAAGTACTTAATTTATTAAGCTACTGCTTTTCTTAATCTCAGTGGAGATATTTACTGATAAACAGCTACCTACGCAGCATGTTCATGTCGTTCCTAAATGAGCTTTTATCTCTCTGCCCTCACCACAAATCAGATTCTTCTGAGGAGTTCCCAGTACATTATCCTGTCCCCTGTGTAATTACCTTAACCAGCTCAGCTGTTTTTATTCTCAGAAGGTTTACTCCCTGATATACAGCTGCCTACCCCATTCGTAAGTGCAGGTCCTAAATGAGCTTTTTTCTCTGTTCCCTCACCACAATCCAGATTCTTTTGGGGAGTTACCAGTACAGTAACCATACCAGGAAGTACTTAATTTATTAAGCTACTGCTTTTCTTAATCTCAGTGGAGATATTTACTGACAAACAGCTAC